>NW_027506228.1:92500-119027 GCF_021521415.1 Bidens hawaiensis
ACAACCATCTTGCCTTGGCCTTGGGCGCCTTGGCATGCCTTGGCTTGCCTAGGCCGTGCCTTGGCATTGGCCATGGGCGCCTTCCTTGCCTTGACCGTGCCTTTGCCTTGGCCATGGGCACCTTGGCTTACCTTGGCCTTGGCCATGGGCATGCCTTGGCTTGCCTTGGCCGTGCCATGGCATTGGCCATGGGCTCCTTGGCTTGCCTCGGCCGTGCCTTGGAATTGGCCATGGGCTCCTTGCTTGCCTTGGCCGTGCCTTTGCCTTGGCCATGGGCGCCTTGGCTTGCCTTGGCCGTGCCATGGCATTGGCCATGGGCTCCTTGGCTTGCCATGGTCATGCCATGGCATTAGCCATGTGCGCCTTGGCTTGCCTTGGCCTTGGCCATGGGCGCTTTGGCTTGCTTTGGGCTTGGCCATGGGCGCTTTGGCTTACCTTGGCCGTGCCATGGCATTGGCCATGGGCGCCTTGGCTTGCATTTGCCGTTCCTTGGCCTTGGCCATGGGCGCTTTAGCTTGCCTTGGCCTTGGCCATGGGCATGCCTTGGCCGTGCCATGGCATTGGCCATGGACGCCTTGGCTTACATTGGCCTTGGCCATGGGCGCTTTGGCTTACCTTGGCTGTGCCATGGCATTGGCCATGGGCGCCTTGGCTGTGCATTTGCCTTGGCCATGGGCGCTTTAGCTTGCCTTGGCCATGGGCGCTTTAGCTTGCCTTGGCCTTGGCCATGGCGCTTTGGCTTGCCTTGGCCGAGCCATGGCATTGGCCATGGGCGCCTTGGCTTGCCTTGGGCATGCCTTGGCCTTGGCCATGGGCACTTTAGCTTGCCTTAGCCTTGGCCATGGGCACTTTGGCTTGCCTTGGCCGTGCCATGGCATTGGCCATGGGCACCTTGGCTTGCCTTGGTCGTGCCTTGGCCTTGGCCATGGGCACTTTGGCTTGCCTTGGCCATGGGCGCCTTGGCTTCCCTTGGTCGTGCCTTGGCCTTGGCTTGCCTTAGCCGTGCCATGGCATTGGCCATGGGCGCCTTGGCTTGCCTTGGCCGTGCCTTGGCCTTGGCCATGGGCGCTTTGGCTTGCCTTGGCTGTGCCCTGGCTTGCCTTGGCTATGGCCATGGGCATTCCTTGGATTGCCTTGGCCGTGCTATGGCATTGGCCATGGGCGTCTTGGCTTGCCTTAGCCTTGGCCGTGCCTTGGCCTTGGCCACGGGCATGCATTGGCCTTCGCCATTGGCAACGCTAGGGCAGTCTACTCGGGTCGTTGTGTGAGAAATCAAGTCGTTGGGCGAGCTTAATATGCGACATGGGGAAGGGGCCTTGATTTCTCATATGTTAAACCTCCAAAATTTTGCTTCACATCCAACCTTTCCCGGGCATGGGCGCTCAGTACCCACCCCTTCCCTATATATACATTCTGAACATTTAGCTAAGTGACAGGAACAGACATTAAAATTTTGAGGAATCAAAATTTTTCAAAACCCTATCAAACGAGCTCGATCGACATGAAATTTGGCACGAGGCGTCGGAACCCTGAAATATGAGGTTCCCAAAAAATTTTTTTGGTTTCTGCGGTCGGGACGGGCTGGTTGGCGGGCCCGGTGAGTTCGTAAGGCCTTTGTAAGGCAAGGCGTCCTAACGAGCTCGGATTGGCACGAAACTTTGTATGAGGCGTTGGGACCCCGAAATATGAGGGAGGATTGCAACAAAAAGTTTTTTTTTTCGGGTTGGGACGGGCCGGTTGCGGGTGGGCCCGCCAGGCCTTTGTAACACGGGGTGTCCAAACGGGGATGGAATGACATGTGACTTTGCGTGAGGACTCGAGACCATGAGATATGAATGTCCCAATAAAACGAGCAACTTTTCGGGCCGTGACGGGCCTGGTGGGCCCGGGCCTGTTGGCCTGTGTCCCTTGTTTTGGGTAACGGACGAATCGGCCCGAGCCCGAAGACGAGGATCAGTTTATGGCTCGCTTATCTGGTCGGGGATTGTAACTTCGTGTTTTTGGGTCAACACGTTTACCGGGGCGTGCTCGGGCCGCTAGACGTCAACAGAAGTCTCCCGAAATGGGACTTGTTACCAAGAACATTATCACAAGCGTAGGCGACATGTTACCAAGAAACGTAGATCGTGTTGTGCTCGGGCCCAAACGCGGATCGTCGCTCGACCTCAACGTTCCAGGTTACTTTCCAAAATGGGTCATGTGGAGTAATGACTTCATGTGCTCGGGGCCGTAGCAAGTTTCTCGAACAACGCTCTAACCTTACCGGGCCAGCATGCCAGGTTTACCGTTCTTTACAAGTCATTGTGGCTAGGTTACCGGGCAACATGGCCAGGTTACCGGGCAACATAGCCAGCCTGGCGGGTAACGTGCCGGGTTTCCTGGAAACATGGTCAACCTGGCAGGTACCGTGCCGGGTTACCGGGCAACATGGCCGGCTTACTGGCCAACGTGCCAGGTTTACTGTGCTTTGTAAGTCGTTGTAGCCAGCTTACCGGTCAGTTCATGACATGGTAGCAACCTTGTGTGCATCATATAATAGAACTTCATGGTTAAGCGTGCTTGGACTGGAGTAGTGCCAGGATGGGTGACCCATTGGGAGGTACTCATTTTAATTTTTTTACCTTTGGTGAAATGTATAAATGAATAAGCTAATGCTCCTATATCGGTTGCGATCATACCAGCACTAATGCACCGGATCCCATCAGAACTCCGCAGTTAAGCGTGCTTCGGCGAGAGTAGTACTAAGATGGGTGACCCCCTGCGAAGTCCTCGTGTTGCAACCCATTTTTTCAACTTCTTATGTTTTCTGCATGGATCCTATGGCATCCATACAATGCCTTTAACTTGCAGAAATTCCAACATCAGTGCCATTCACCAACATTCAAGACACTGGCCATTTATTTAACTTGGTGCATTCTCTAGCCATGTCAGTACATTGCTTAAATTCCAACACTTGTATGAATTTCATGTGTGTTTATATACAGCCTCTTTGACTTATTGGGTTCTAGGTTGGGTGTAAAATTGAGTTGGTGTTGTTTGAGTTAGACTAGTTGGTTGTAGTTTTGCTTTTGTTGGATTATAGTTGTACTTGGGGTTGGAGCATTTTGAGTTAGGTTGGACAAGTACATGGGTTGGAGTTATGCCTTTGTTGGATTGGAGTTGTACTTTGGGGTTGGATTGTTTTTGAGTTGGGTTGGACGAGTACATGGGTTGGAGTTACGCCTTTGTTGGATTGGAGTTGTACTTTGGGGTTTGAGTGTTTTTGAGTTAGGTTGGACAAGTACATGGGTTGGAGTTATGCCTCGGTCGGATTGGATTTGCGCTTGGGGTTGGAGTGTTTTGAGTTGGGTTGGAATACTACATGGGTTGGATTGGAGTTCGGCTTGGGTTGGAGTTATCTTAGTCTGGTTAGACCCTTACACTGGGTTGGAGTTGCTTGAGTTGGGGTGGACAAGCACATGTTGGAGTAACAGATGGGTTGGAGTTGATTGAGTTGGGGTGGACAAGTACTTGCTTGAGTAACACATGGGTTGGAGTTTCTTGCGTTGGGATGGACAAGTACCTGCTCAAGTAACAAATGGGTTGGAGTTTCTTGGTTGGGGTGGACAAGTACTTGTTCATGTAACACAAGGGTTGGAGTTGCTTGAGTTGGGGTGGACAAGTACCGGTTCCAGTAACATATGGTTTAGAATTGCATGAGTTGGTTTGAACTAGTACCTGGGGTTGGAGTAATAGATGGGTTGGAGTAATGCTTCAATTGGATTGGAGTTGTGGGTGGGACAAGTACTTGGGTTGTGCTCGAATTGGATTGGAGTTGAGTTTGGGATTGGTTATAACTTTGGGGGGAGGGACGAATCTGAGCGACGCAGGGCTGAATCTCAGTGGATCGTGGCAGCAAGGCCACTCTGCCACTTACAATACCCCGTCACGTATTTAATAATAATAAAATAACAACTTAATCAGAACCCCTACCTTTCACGGGTATGTGGAGTTAAATTCCTATGAATGATAGAGCGGCACTGCCACTTTATATCGCGTACTATAGCTTAGAATGTCAGAGCTTGGCACGTTCCACGAGGACGGCTCGCAAATTGATGCTTAAGTATGTGTTAAAGTGTGTGAAAATGTTTGTTGAGGTGTGTTAGGAAGTGCCGATCACCCCCCCCCCTTTTATAGCTGAAATTGGGATCCATCGCGTAGCGCGATGGTCCCTTTTCTTAAGCCATCGCATAGCGCGATGTCAGAGAATGACGCGTGGCATGATGACTCAACCCTATCGTCTGCCACGTTCTCATTCTGTCGCGACACGTGTTGCTGTGTCATCATAGACCATCGCGTTGCGCGATGGCCTTGTTCTTGGGCTCATCGCGTAGCACGATGGGCTTCAGAATTCAGATTTTTATTTTTTAGTCCCTCGTCTTTGATCACTTGCCACTTCTTTATCATACTTCCATTTTCCAAAAATACTAAAGCGGCCTTATGCGGCGATGCGAGCGTGTGAAGTGCAAAGTGCACCATCAAAACGCCACATTACCCCCATTGCCCGAGTCCGAGTCCGTGCGTGTGCGCGTCAGGTGCTTCGCACCCTCCGCTTGGACTATGGAGGGTGGTTAGTCACATTAAAAAATTTCTATGAAAATTGCTTTCTTATAAAGAGCTTCCATTTCATTACTTGTTTCCATATGGGATGAAACTTTTCTTCCTTGTTTATACCCATGGGAAATACTTCCCATTTTTTCCATCTTTCCATGTGGGATGGGTTTTCTTACTTTCTTAACATGAAATGTTTATTTTTCTTATTTCAATTTTCTCATGACTTATCTTGAGAATATTTTTAATCCTTCAACTTTCAAAGTTGACAACTTTAGTCTAAAATAAATATGAGTTTTTCCTAGAGGTTACATCCTTCCCACGTTGGGATGAATCTCGTCCTCGAGATTCGCTTGTCTTAGGTTTGGATGTTCTTACTTTGTTAATCTGTGATTAGATTCTATCTAATCTGATTCTCTCATTTAAATACCATTGCAAAATGATGAGAATTTTCAGACCTATCGCTAACTTTACATCTCGATTGATGTAATCAGTCAATAGTTCAGAATATCATAAGTAATTGTAAATTGCTAAGCATAGTGGCCAGTTGTATTTAATTATTTACCTTACCTTTTGTATCCTAAACATTTATTAATGTTAGCTCTGTTGCTTCTTGTATTCGATCTGTTGAATCAATTTCATCTCTTGATCCCAATCATTTGTTTCCCTTGTATCGTAACAGTACCTATGTACTTTTGAGCAATCATATCTGATATGCTATACAATCATATCTCTTTGAACATTGTCGAGTTCTTTTCACTTTTTGATCAATCCCTGTTGATTATTCCATTAATAGTATTTTTCGAATATATTGCAATCGAGCAGAGATTTCTTTCAATAATATGCTATCTTTGCATATTTTGATATCTCGTGACACCAGTGATATTCAGAATCCTTTCCCTCAGTACACTATTAACCTGTATTTGTAATAGGCTTGCATAAGTATCTAGATAATTTTTCTTGATTAATTAGTAGACTTTAAGTCTATTTCAGTACAGAAAACTCGTGGCAGCAGACTCATGGTCTGATAAGCAAACTTTTAAGTTTGATTTAGTTCAGCAGACTCTTAGTTTGATCAGTAGACTTTAAGTCAGTTTCAGTTTAGCAGATTCTTAAGTTTGGCCTAACCTTTATAGAGTTTTATAGTCATTTTATATTTACATATGATGTTTAATATGGCACGTCTTGGCCTAATAAAGATAGCCCATCCAATTGGATGAATCTGTCAGATGATAAATTAAATCAGCATGTTATCGGTTTAGAATGTTAGCTTTAAATTCAGATACTCGATTGTATTTGCTTTCTAGAAATACTGAATATAAGCATTCTTGTGTATTAACAAGATCTATATGCTAATATATTATATAGAACAGAGGCAATTGATTACCCTTTTTCAATTTACAAAGTTTCTCGTTTCAGCACGAGTTACAACTAATGTACAAGGGTTAACTAATATATCTGACATTCTATATGTTTGATCTTTGACATTATTGCTTGTCAGATATTTCTGGCTTCTTCTGACATTAGTGTCAGTCTTGATTAGCTTTTCTTTTCGGGCAATTTGTTTTGAAGTGGCCCGTTTCTCCACATATAAAACATACTCCTGATTTCTTTCGGCATTCTTGTATGGTGTGTCCTTCTCTATTGTAGTATGCGCACTTATCTGTGCCTTCTCGTCGACATTTTCCAGAATGTTTTCTTCCACAAGTTTTATAAGTGGATTTTGAAGTATTTCCTTCTTTTTCCATTTTTTCGAAATCTTTTGGTTTCTTGGTTTCTTTTTCTTCTTCTTGATTTTTTTATCATACTATTGATCAAGTATCCCGCTACTTCCATGGCCGACTCAATTGTTTGCGACATATTAGCTCTTACCAAGTCTCTTATTTCTCTTGCTAACACATATATATAACGAGTTATCTTATTATATTCTGGTGTAACCAGATGCGGAACCAATCGACAATATTCAAGGAATTTAGTATTATATTCCCTGAGATTTGTTCCAATAACCTTGTGATTCCATAACTTGGTTTGAATCCGATCCATGTCGTGAAGTGGACAGTATTTCTTTATAACGAGATCTTTAAATTATTCCCAACTTAGATTGTACATTGTTTCTCGTCCCTTACCAAATTAGGGTATTCCGCCATTCAAGAGCTTCTCCCTTGAACATTTGAGATGAATATTGAATAGCTTCTTCATTTGTACATTTGCTAATGTAAACAATTGCCTCTTGTTCTTCTAGCCATTTTAAAGCGGCTATAGCATCCTTGTCTCCATGAAATTCCTTAGGTTTGTAAGCTTGGAAATTTTTAAAGTTGCATCCCATTTGAAGTTTTAACTTCTTTCGAGGTTTGTCTTTTAAATCATTGTCAGATGCAGAGCTCTCATAGGCTTCTCCCTTTCTTAAATGAACAGATTTACTTTGGCTTTTCTTGTTTTATTGGCTTTGGTTGATTGAATTGTCTTTGATATCTTCTTGTATCATTTTCTGGATTTCATCTTTATACTGGGCGGGAAGTTCCTTGTTTTCATTGTTAACATTCTCTCCGTTTCCAACTTTATTGGAAGGATTGTTCTGAGAGTTTGCACTTCCTTCTCTTGACATACTACAATAATATTTTTAAATATAAGTTCAACATTCGAGGAATTCAAAACATATCTTTTATTTATATTATTGTAGTTTACAGAAGTGCACAACATTATTATTAGCTACACTTGTTACAGTTCTTATTATTTATTTCTTCCAGCGGACAATCAATTTCTTGATTTTGCTGTCCTTTTTGGTATTTTAGTTGTTTCCTTTTCTTTTCCTTTTTCTTTTTCCTTCTCTTCTTCCATTTCCATTTCATTGAGCATTGCTTCAGCTATTCTTGTAACATCGACTCCATAACATGTAGAGTCATCTCTGATGTACATTACTTCATAATCTGTGCTCCGGCGTTCACTTTGAGGATGGGCAAAGTAAGGATCTTGATTTAGTGGATAATTGAAATATTCCTGCCCCTTAGGATTTTTATTCTGATCGGTCATTAATCCTTTTCCCTTTGACTTTATTGATTTCTGGGATCTACTTGATGTTGTTCCCTGCACATCTTGACTCCGAATGATATTGGTTAGTGGAACGTTGGAATCGAAGTAATCTGAATTTTCCTCCATTGAGGTCTAATACGAGTCTTCACTACTAGATATAGGGATTGGAAGTAAGGTTGTACCTATACTCCTTTTTCCTTTACCTAACGGAGGTTGAAATGATCCTTGGCTGGATTGACGGTCAGACATCTGTACGATGTTAGATTGGGAACCAGATTGTGTTCCTATCATATCCATAATAATTTATTTTTCTGTAATTGCATTTTAGATACTTTTAATCAAGTACCTATTTTGTTTAAACCAGTATCTGTGTAGGATTAAATCCTATCCGTATTATATTTAATCATTCATTTGATATTTTCAATTGAATATCAATATTTTAAGTATACCTAATTCACTAAGACCGATGGCTCTGATACCCACCTGTCACACCCTGATTTTAGGGCCTAGGTGCAACGTCCCGGGTTGGTACATATTTTCAAAATATATCAGAGTTGCGGGTTATTAGCGAAAGTCTTTGAAATATAATATTCATTTATAAAATGTCGGGTCGAAATACCGGTTTGATATTTTAAATACATGTAACACCTCGGCCCGAAAGGGCTGACGTGTCACAATACACATGGTTTCTATACAAAAGTCACAATTTTTATTTATTTACTAGTCAAAGTCACAATACATTAAACAAGACAAACTTAAGGCTAATTTACAAACTAACATGTTTAAAAGATATTTTATTAGGACCCTGATGCTTTATTCTTCTTTCTTAACCTCGCCCAAAGTAACCCGTGTACCTTTATAAAATTAAATAACAACGGAATGAGCCGAATGCTAAGTATGAAATAATAAGCTCAAACGATAAAGGATTTAATGGGACGTCATTTAGATGGAACTTATAATAAATGATACGATGCAAAGTAATCTTATTAAATAAATTCAATCGTATCATACGGATGTATCCATGAGTGAAACATAAAACGTGATAATATACAGGTAGCTACTCCTGCATATTGATCACACGAGATGGCGACTTGGCATACCCACAATCCATCTCCTTAATATTAATCCTAGGACCGATCCATACGCCTCCTAATAGTCATATGTACCACTTGTACTTAAGAGACGCCGTGAACTGATCTCACCGTCACGGGTGGTGCACATGCTGTCGATGCCGCAACAACATGCTTGTGGGACACTCCACGAGAAGCGGCACTCAGGGTATCGGAATACAAATGATCTTATTCGTATAACTCATAGCAAATATTTTATCGTAACATATATCGGAACATGCGATAATGAGTACAACTAACATAATTCTATCGCATGACGCCAAACTATATCATAGTCAGAATAGAAATTCAATGGAAAGTCAACTGAATCGATATTTTAAAGATGCGGGGAATTTCCAATGTATATGAAAATAATAGGCTTATAACAATTGAATATAAACTTTTCATGTGAACATAAATGAGTCTATTTCCTTTTATTAATTTTGATAAAGTAATTATTACAAACAATCTATGGGTCTTGTTAAAGTATCAAATGAAATTAGAAAGTATGGTTGTCGAACTCCTTGCATGAGTTTGATGAGTTTTTGAGTTTGCTAATTAAACTAGGTTTCTATTATTTTATTATTATTATTATTATTATTATTATTATTATTATTATTATTATTATTATTTTATTATTATTTTTTTAACATACTAAGAAATATTATATTAAAGTTACCCTTGCTTCGTCTTCTTCAACACTTTGCCGGTAAGCGAGCAAGTTGATCGTAAAACTGTTTTGAGTTCTACGAGAGTTCCTGAACGTGACGAAGTGACCGAATATTACCAATTAATAAGTTGAAGATAGTTAAAGGTAGTTTACAAGGTGGTGTTACCTTACTTTTAAGTTTAAGGACGGTAGTAATAAAAATAAAGTTTGTCGGTTGATGCCGGTTCCGCTGTGATGTCGCATGATGGTTCAAAGGTGGTGGGGGTTGGCTATGGTGTAAAGATGGTGAATCAAGGGTATTGTTTCGTTGTTTGGGTTCATATCGATTTGTCGGAAAGAACAGGTTGGTTGGAAACTTGTCTTGATTTCTATATGATGCTTTTGAATATTCAAGCTTCACAATTTGTCACACACCATAGAGATAAGTACTACATGTACCAATTTGTGATGTGGGTGGGTTTGTTTAGGTTCGTCGGAAAAGTGAACCTTTACCGGAATTTAGTATCGGAAGGTGTAAACTTGCATTGGGGGGGGGGGGGGAGGTGGGGGGTGTGAGGGTGTGAATTTTCAAAGTTTCAATGCTTGTATTTAAAATCAATTTACTTTGCCATTAAGATAGAGATATGGATGAAGTATTTTACCTTCACACACTGAAATTATCTTAGCCCTGCTTGCGGTGCACACATATGATGTATATATGTGTGAATCCTCGGGTGGGCAAAAGTGAAATTGCACTAATTTTGACGTTATTTTACTAATCTCGTGAAAATAACGTTAAAAGTGACGGACGGTTAATCAGGCATCATGTAGTGGCGTTGATAGCTGAAAGATAAGTGTACATGCACCGATCAGCCGGTGTCCCGATGATTGAGTGCTATGTGCCTTATGTCCAAGGCTTGATGCAAAACTACTATCGAGCCGGGGGTCTCACCAGAAGCAGCCTCTCTATCCCTATGGGGTAGAGGTAAGGCTGCCTACATCTTACCCTCCTCAGACCCTACCATAGCTTTGCTATTGGTGGGATGTACTGAGTACGATGATGATGATGACACTGAAATTATCTATTTTTCTTTACTTCTATCCAAATCTTAACTTCTTGTCTTATCTATTTGTTTCTTTCATTTTTTTACTACGTATTACTCTTTTTCTTTTATTATATAGTTTATCTCATAATTTATTTTAAATACAGAATTTAGTTGACGTTTTTTTTTCCGTCAGTTTTATTTTATACACCACCATAATGAATTTATTTTAGAAGTCATTTAGTTATTCAGTTTTATTAATTTTAACAATGTTTATTTTAAAATATATATTAAGTTAAAAATGATTTTTAACATATTGGTTTACAATACTAGTCTTTTGAAAATATAATTCACTAATAATATTCTAGATAAAATATCTGAGCCATTAGATCATCTCTAATAACTATGTCTCCAATCTTCTATCAGTCTTGCTTGTCAGTTCTAATCTTTATAGTTTCCCTAAAATGTGGGGGGAATATACGTCAGCACACAGCCGGTCAACAACGCTGACTCAGTATCATTACCGGTGTGTAAACAACAATAATACCTTGTGACAATACTCATTAGGCACCCAACTCAAGTGGGTTTAAATTACCCTAAGTTCATGTACAATTTATCATATACACAATATCATTTCCTTGAACTGTCCGTAGACTTCCAGAGGCATGTTAGATGACATGCATGGCCTCGGGGAACTCTGAGTTACCATGTATGAATGGATCCAGACACAAGTATACTCTTAATCTTAGTAAACCCGTTTTTTATTAATATAACACAAAGTTTTAAGGATTCGTAAATCCCATGCAAACAGTTCAGACTCTATATGGAGTTAAATGCCTATGACTGATCGAGCGGCACTGCTACTCTATATCGCGTAATAGATCTTAGAATGTCTGAGCTTGGCACGTTCCACGAGGACGGCACACAAATCGATGCTTAAGTATGTGTAAAAGTGTGTGAAAATGTGTGTTGAGGTGTGAGTTAGGAAGTGTCGATCACCCCCCCCCCCTTTTATAGCTGAAATTGGGATCCATCGCATAGCGCGATGGTCCCTTCTCTTAAGCCATCGCGTAGCGCGATGTCAGAGAATGACGCATGGCAAGATGACTCAGCCCTAGCGTCTGCCACGTGTCATTCTATCGCGACAGGTGTTGCTGCGTCATCATAGACCATCGCGTAGCGCGATACCCTTGTTCTTAGACTCATCGCGTAGCGCGATTGGCAATTCAGATTTTTATTTTTTAGTCTCTCGTCTTTGATAACTTGCCACTTCTTGATCATACTTCCATTTCCAAAAATACTTAAGCGGCCCTTAGGCGGCGATGCGAGCGTGCGAAGTACAAAGTGCGCCATCAAAACTTCACATTACGCCCATCGCCCGAGTCCGAGTCCGTGCGCGTAGGGTGCTTCGCACCCTCCGCTAGGACTATGGAGAGTGGTTAGTCAGATTAAAACATTTCTATGGAAACTTGCTCACTTATAAAGAGCTTCCATTTGTTTATTTGTTTCCATGTGGGATGAAACTCTTCTTCCTCATTTATACCCATGGGAAATACTTCCCTTTTTTTCCATCTTTCCAAGTGGGATGGGTTTTCTTACTTTCTTAACATGAAATGTTTATTTTTCTTATTTCATTTTTCTCATGACTTATCTTGAGAATATTTTTAATTCATCAACTTTCAAAGATGACAACTTTAGTCCAAAATAAATATGGGTTTTTCCTAGATATTACATCCTCCCCACCTTGGGATGAATCTTGTCCTCGAGATTCGCTTGTCTTAGGTTTGGATGTTCTTACTTTGTTAATCTGTGATTAGATTCTATCTAATCTAATTCTCGCGTTTAACTATCATTGCAGAATGATGAAAATTTTCAGACCTGTTGCTAACTTTACATCTCGATTGATGTAATCAGTCAATAGTTCAGAATATCATAAGTAATTGTAAATTGTTAAGCACAGTGACCAGTTGTGTTTAATTATTTACCTTACCTTTTGTATTCTAAACATTTATTAATGTTAGCTCTGTTGCTTCTTGTATTCGATCTGTTGAATCAATTTCATCTCTTGATCCCAATCATTTGTTTCCCTTGTATCGTAACAGTACCTTTGCACTTTCGAAAAATCATATCTGATATGCTATACAATCATATCTCTTAGAACATTCTCGAGTTCTTTAGACTTTTTGATCAATCCCTGTTGGTTATTCCATTAATAGTATTTTTCGAATATCTTGCAATCGAGCAAAGATTTCTTTCAATGATATGCTATCTTTGCATATTTTGATATCTTGTGACATGAGTGATATTCAGAATCCTTTCCCTTAGTACACTATTAACCTATATTTGTAATTGGCTTGCATAAGTATCTAGATGATTTTTCTTGATTAATCAGTAGACTTTAAGTCTATTTCAGTTAAGAAAACTCGTGGCAGTAGACTCATGGTCTGATAAGCAAACTTTTAAGTTTGATTTAGTTCAGTAGACTCTTGGTCTGATTAGCAGACTTTAAGTCTGTTTCATTTTAATAGATTCTTAGGTTTGGCCTAACCTTTATAGAGTTTTATAGTCATTTTATATTTACATATGATGTTTAATATGGCACGTCTTGGCCTAATAAAGATAGTACATCCAACCGGATGAATCTGTCAGATGATAAATTAAATCAGCATGTATTAGTTTTGAATGTTAGCTTTAAATTCAGATATTCGATTGTCTTTCCTTTATAGAAATACGGAATATGAGCAGTTTTGTGTATTAACAAGATCTATATGCTAATATATTATTTAGAACAGAGGGAATCAATTACCCTTTTTCAGTTTACAAAGTTTCTCGATTCAGCATGAGTTACAACTAATGTACAGGAGTTAACTAATATATTTGACATTCTATATGTTTGATCTTTGACTTGAATGCTTGTCAGGTATTTCTGGTTTCTACTGACATTAGTGTCAGTGTTGATTAGCTTTTCTTTGAGGGTAATTTGTTTTGAAGTGGCCCGTTTCTCCACATATGAAACATACTCTTGATTTCTTTCGGCATTCTTGTATGGTGTGACCATCTCTATTGCACTATGCACACTTATCTGTGCCTTCTCATTGATATTTTCTAGAATGTTTTCTTCCACAAATTTTATAAGTGGATTTTGAAGTATTTCCTTCTTTTTCCATTTTTTTGAAATCTTTTGGTTTCTTGGTTTCTTTTTCTTCTTTCTTTTCTTCTTCTTAATTTCTTATCAAACTATTGATCAAGTATCCGGCTACTTCCATGGCCGACTCAATTGTTTGCGGCATATTAGCTCTTACCAAGTCTCTAATTTCTCTTTGTAACCCATATATTTAGAGAGTTATCTTAATATATTCTGGAGTAACTAGATGCGGAAACAATCGGCAATATTCAAGGAATTTAGTATTATATTCCCTGAGATTTGTTTCAATAACCTTGTGATTCCATAACTTGGTTTGAATCTGATCCATCTAGTGAAGTGGACAGTATTTCTTTATAACGAGATCTTTAAATTCTTCCCAACTTAGATTGTACATTGTTTCTCGTCCCTTATTCCAAATTAGGGTATTCAACCATTCAAGAGCTTCTCCTGTGAACATTTGAGATGAGTATTGAATAGCTACTTCATTTTTACATTTTCTAATGAAAACAATTGTCTCTAGCTCTTCTAGCCATCTTAAAGAGGCTATAGCATCCTTTTCTCCGTGAACTTCCTTAGGTTTGTAAGCTTGGAAATTTTTAAAGTTGCATCCCGTTTGAAGTTTTAACTTCTTTCGAGGTTTGTCTCTTAAATCATTGTCAGATGCAAAGTTATCATATGTTTCTTCCTTTCTTGAATGAACAGATTTACTTTGGCTTTTCTTGTTTGATTGTCTTTGGTTGATTTAATTGTCCTTGATAGCTTCTTGTATCATTTTCTGGATTTCATCTTTATACTATTCTCTCCGCTTCCAACTTTATTGGAAGGATTTTTCTGAGAGTTTGCACTTCCTTCTCTTGACATACTACAATCAAATTTTTAAAAATAAGTTCAACCTTCGAGGAATTCAAAACATATATTTTACTTATATTATTGTAGTTTTCAAAAGTGCACAACATTATTATTAGCTACACTTGTTACATTTATTATTATTTATTTCTTCCAGCGGACAACCAATTTTGTTGATTTTGGTGTCCTTTTTGGTATTCCCAGTTGTTTCCTTTTCTTTTTCTTTCTCTTCTTCCATTTCCATTTCATTGAGCATTGCTTCAGCTATTCTTGTAATATCGACTCCATAACATGTTGAGTCATCTCTGATGTACATTCCTTCATAATCTATGCTCCGGCATTCACTTTGAGGATGGGCAAAGTAAGGATCTTGATTTATTGGGTAATTGAAATATTCCTGCCCCTGAGGATTTTATTTCTGATCGGTCATTATTTGTTTTCCCTTTGACTTATTGATTTATGGGATCTACTTGATCCACTTGGTCTTGTTCCCTACACATCTTGTCTTCGAATGATATGGGCCAGTGGAATGTTGGAATCGAAGTAATATGAATTTTCCTCCATTGAGGTCTGATATGAGTCTTCACTACTAGATATAGGGATTGGAAGTAAGAATGTCCCTATACATCCTTTTCCTTTACCTGACGGAGGTCGAAATGATCCTTAGTTGGATTGACGATCAGACATATGCACGATGTTAGATTGGGAATAGGATTGTGTTCCTATCTTATCTGTAACAATTTAGTTTTCCGTAATTGCATTTTAGATACTTTTAATAAAGTACCTATTTTGTTTAAACCAGTATCTGTGTAGGATTAAATCCTATCCATATCATATTTAATCATTCAGTTGATATTTTCAATTGAATATCAATATTTTCAGCATATCCTTCTTTGTAGTCAAAGCCTAGGTATAAAGTATACCTAATTCGCAAAGACTGATGGCTCTGATACCAACCTGTCACACCCCAAATTTAGGGCCTGGGTGCGACATCCCGGGTTGGTACCTGTTTTGAAAATATATCAGAGTTACGGGTTATTAACAGAAGTTTTTAAAATATATATTCATTTATAAATGTCGGGTCGAAATTCTCGTTTGATATTTCAAATACCTGTCTTTTGAAAATATAATTCATTAATAATATTCTGAATAAAATATCTGAGCCATCAAATCACCTCTAATAACTATTTCTCTAATCTTTTATTAGTCTTGCCTGTCAGTTCTATTGTTTACAGTTTCCCTGAAATGTGGGGGAAAAATATGTCAGCACACAGTCGGTGAACGATGCTGACTCTATATCAATACCAGTGTGTAAACAACAATAAAACCTTTGTGACAATACTTATTAGGCACCTAACTCAATTGGGTTAAAATTAACCTAAGTACATATACAATTGATCGTATACATAATATCATATCTATAAATAGTCCGTAGACTTCCAGAGGCGTGTTAGATGATATGCATGGCCTAGGGGAACTCCGAGTTACGATGTATGAATGGATCCGGCCACATGTATACTCTTAATCTTAGTAATCCCGTTTTTTATTATTGTAACACAAAGTTCAAGGATTCGTAAATCCCATGCAAACAGTTCAGACTTTAAAAGAGTTGTAAAAATTTAGGGCGTATTCACCTTTTATGATTGTAATCAGTTTCTGACACTGATTTCTGTATATTGATCAGTTTTGATTACTGACCCCTGTATGTAAATCTGTTACTGATCCCTGTTTCTGTTTTCAGCTTTCTGATTGATTGATTGTTATCTCCGACCTATAGTACGAGATTAACATTTGTATAAATATCTAGATCAACGATCTAGCTTTAGACCCCGTAGTCTCTTTTGTATAGCTGTAACCTTGATAATTTATTTATTTGTATAAAACATGTGGACCTTTAGTCCCTTTGTTTATTTATTAATTACATATCAGGTCTCTTCTACAAGAAGAAACATTATACCAGGTTTCTTCTTCAAGAAGAAACATTACTTTAATCATTAAGAAATACTATTTTAACTATACCCTTTGCATGTAAATGAATATGTTTTTTTTAATCATGAAGAAACAGTAATTTACTATAACCGTTGCTTATGAAAAGTTATATTATACTTAACATTGATCAAGGTTCGGGCCATATCCCTGACTATGGTCTAAGCTATTATAATTATAATAAAAGAACAACTTAATCAGAACCCCTACCTCTCACGGGTATGAGGAGTTAAATGCCTATGACTGATCGAGCGGCACTGCTACTCTATATCGCATACAAGAGCTTAGACTGTCAGAGCTTGGCACGCTCCACGAGGTCGTCACGCAAATCGAGGCTTAAGTATGTGTAAAAGTGTGTGAAAATGTATGTTGAGGTGTGAGTTAGGAAGTGCCGATCACCCCCATCTCCCCTTATAGCTGAAATTGGGATCCATCGTGTAGCGTGATGGTCCCTTTTCTTAAGGCATCGCGTAGCGCGATGTCAGAGAATGATGTGCATGATGACTCAGCCCTAGCGTCTACCATGTTCTCATTCTGTTGCGACACGTGTTGCTGCGTCATCATAGACCATCGCGTAGCACGATGGCCTTGTTCTTGGGCTCATCGCGTAACGTGACGGGCTCTAGAATTCAGATTTTTATTTTTTAGTCCCTTGTCTTTGATAACTTGCCACTTCTTGATCATACTTCCATTTTTCAAAAATACTAAAGCAGACCTTTTGCGGCGATGCGAGCGTGCGAAGTGCAAAGTGCGCCATTAAAACGCCACATTACACTCATCGCCCAAGTCCGAGTCCGTGCGTGTGTGCGTCGGGTGCTTCGCACCCTACGCTAGGACTATGGAGAGTGGTTAGTCACATTAAAAATTTTCTATGGAAACTTGCTTCCTTATAAAGAGCTTCCATTTCTTTACTTGTTTCCATGTGTGATGAAACTTTCCTTCCTTATTTATACCCATGGGAAATACTTCCATTTTTTTTTCCATCTTTCTATGTGAGATGGGTTTTCTTACTTTCTTAACATAAAATGTTTATTTTTCTTATTTCATTTTCCAAACGACTTATCTTGAGAATATTTTTAATCCTTCAACTTTCGAAGTTGACAACTTTAGTCCAAAATAAATATGGGTTTTTCCTAGATGTTACATCCTCCCCACCTTGGGATGAATCTCGTCCTTGAGATTCGCCTGTCTTATGTTTGGATGTTCTTACTTTGTTAATCTGTGATTAGATTCTATCATATCTGATATGCTATACAATCATATCTCTTTGAACATTCTCGAGTTCTTTTGACTTTTTGATCAATCCCTGTTGATTATTCCATTAATAGTATTTTTCGAATATCTTGCAATCGAGCATCGATTTTTTTCAATGATATGCTATCTTTGCATATTTTGATATCTCGTGACATCAGTGATATTCAGAATCCTTTCCCTTAGTACATTATTAACCTATATTTGTAATAGGCTTGCATAAGTATTTAGATGATTTTTCTTGATTAATCAGTAGACTTTAAGTCTATTTCAGTTAAGAAAACTCGTGGCAGCAGACACATGGTCTGATCAGCAAAATTTTAAGTTTGATTTAGTTCGGCAGACTCTTGGTCTGATCAGCAGACTTTAAGTCTGTTTAAGTTTAGCAGATTCTTAGGTTTGGCCTAACCTTTATAGAGTTTTATAGTCATTTTATATTTACATATGATGTTTAATATGGCACGTCTTGGCCTAATAAATATAACCCATCCAACTGGACGAATCTGTCAGATGATAAATTAAATCAGCATGTTAGCGGTTTAGAATGTTAACTTTAAATTCAGATACTCGATTGTCTTTCCTTTCTAGAAATACGGAATATGATCATTCTTTTGTATTAACAAGATCTAGATGCTAATATATTATTTAGAACAGAGGGAATTAATTACCCTTTTTAGTTTACAAAGTTTCTCTTTTCAGCATGAGTTACACCTAATGTACAGGAGTTAACTAATATATCAGTTTACAAAGTTGCTTGTCAGATATTTCTGGTTTCTTCTGACATTAGTGTCAGTCTTGATTAGCTTTTCTTTTCGGGCAATTTGTTTTGAAGTGGCCCGTTTCTCCACATATGAAACATACTCCTGATTTCTTTCGGCATTCTTGTACGGTGTGTCCTTCTCTACTGCAGTATGCACACTTATCTGTGCCTTCTCGTCGACATTTTCAAGAATGTTCTCTTCCACAAGTTTTACAACTGAATTTTGAAGTATTTCCTTCTATTTCCATTTTTTCGAAATCTTTTGGTTTCTTGGTTTCTTTTTCTTCTTTCTTTTCTTCTTCTTGATTTCTTATCATACTATTGATCAAGTATCCGGCAACTCTGAGTTACGATGTATGAATGGATCCAGCCACATGTATACTCTTAATCTTAGTAATCCTGTTTTTTATTATTGTAACACAAAGTTCAAGGATTCGTAAATCCCATGCAAACAGTTCAGACTTTAAAAGAGTTGTAAAAATTTAGGGCGTATTCACCTTTTATGATTGTAATCAGTTTCTGACACTAATTTCTGTATATTGATCAGTTTTGATTACCGACCCCTGTATGTAAATCTGTTTCTGTTACTGATCCCTGTTTCTGTTTTCAGCTTTCTGATTGATTGATTGTTATCTCCGACCTATAGTACGAGATTAACATTTGTATAAATATCTAGATCAACGATCTAGCTTTAGACCCCGTAGTCTCTTTTGTATAGCTGTAACCTTGATAATTTATGTATTTGTATAAAACATGTGGACCTTTAGTCCCTTTGTTTATTTATTAATTACATATCAGGTCTCTTCTACAGGAAGAAACATTATACCAGGTTTCTTCTTCAAGAAGAAACATTACTTTAATCATTAAGAAATACTATTTTAACTATACCCTTTGCATGTAAATGATTACGTTTTTTTAGTCATGAAGAAACAGTAAGTTACTATAACCTTTGCTTATGAAAAGTTATATTATACTTAACAGTGATCAAGGTTCGAGCTATACCCCTGACTATGGTCTAAGCTATTATAATAATAATAAAACAACAACTTAATCATAACCCCAACCTCTCACGGGTATGTGGAGTTAAATGCCTTTGACTGATCGAGCGGCACTGCTACTCTATATGGCGTAGTAGAGCTTAGACTGTTAGAACTTGGTACATTTCATGAGGTCGGCATGCAAAGCGAGGCTTAAGTATGTGTAAAAGTGTGTGAAAATGTGTGTTGAGGTGTGAGTTAGTATGTGTAAAAGTATTGCTTAAATTGAGATCCATCGCGTAGCGCAATGGTCCCTTCTCTAAAGCCATCGCGTAGCGCGATGTCAGACAATGACGCGTGGCATGATGACTCGGCCCTAGCGTCTGCCACGTCTCATTCTGTCATGACACGTGTTACTGCATCATCATAGGCCATCGCATAGCGCGATGGCCTTATTCTTGGGCTCATCGCGTAGCACGATGGGCTCCAGAATTCATATTTTTATTTTTTAGTCTCTCGTCTTTGATAACTTACCACCTCTTGATCATACTTCCATTTTCCAAAAATACTAAAGTGGCCCTTATGCGGCGATGCGAGCGTACGAAGTGCGCCATCAAACGCCACATTACGCTCATCGCTCGAGTCCAAGTCCGTGCGTGTGCGCGTCGGGTGCTTCGCACCCTACGCTAGGACTATGGAGAGTGGTTAGTCACATTAAAAAATTTCTATGGAAACTTGCTTCCTTATAAAGAGCTTCCATTTCTTTATTTGTTTCCATGTGGGATGAAACTTTTCTTCCTTATTTATACCCATGGGAATTACTTCCCTTTTTTTTTTCCATCTTTCCATGTGGGATGGGTTTTCTTACTTTCTTAACATGAAATGTTTATTTTACTTATTTCATTTTTCTCATGACTTATGTTGAAAATATTTTTAATCCTTCAACTTTCAAAGTAGACAACTTTAGTCCAAAATAAATATGGGTTTTTCCTTGATGTTACATCCTCCCTACCTTGGGATGAATCTCGTCCTTGAGATTCGCTTGTCTTAGGTTTGGATGTTCCTACTTTGTTAATCTGTGATTAGATTCTATCTAATCTGATTCTCGCGTTTAACTATCATTGAAGAATGATGAAAATTTTCAAACCCTGAGGCTTTTCTTTTTGATTTATTGGGTAATTGAAATATTCCTGCCCTCGAGGATTTTCTTTCTGATCGGTCATTATTCCTTTTTCCTTTGACTTGATCTTGTTCCCTGCACATCTTGTCTTCGAATGATATAGGCTTGTGGAATGTTGGAATCGAAGTAATCAGAATTTTTCTCCACTGAGGTTTGATATGAGTCTTCACTACTAGATATAGGGATTGGAAGTAAGGCTGTCCCTATACACCCTTTTCCTTTACCTGACAGAGTTCGAAATGATCCTTAGATGGATTGACGATCAGACATCTGTACGATGTTATATTGGGAATAGGATTGTGTCCCTATCTTATCCGTAACAATTTATTTTTCAGTAATTGCATTTTAGATACTTTTATCAAGTATGTATTTTGTTTAAACCAGTATCTATGTAGGATTAAATTCTATCCGTAGCATATTTAATCATTCAGTTGATATTTTTAATTGAATATCAATATTTTCAGCATATCCTTATTTCTAGTTAAAGCCTAGATATAAAGTATACCTAATTCTCTAATACCGATGGCTCTAATGCCAACCTGTCACACCCCGACTTTAGGGCCTAGGTGCGACGAGCTGGGTTGGTACCTGTTTTGAAATTATAGCAGAGTTGCGGGTTATTAGCGGAAGTCTTCAAAATATTATATTCATTTATAAAACGTGGGTCGAAATACCCATATGATATTTTATATACCTGTAACACCCGGGCCCGAACGGGTTGACGTGTCACAACAGTTTGAGCAAGAAGGTTTGGAAGCAAACCAGCAATCGCTTGGTTAACAGCAGCAACTACATTTGGATCAACTGGGGTTTCGATAGTAGCAGCTTAGTTTTGGTGAAGGTCGGTGCGAAAATTTCTACGAGGCTGAATACTATGAGGCATCTAAAAAAATTAGACTCAAGGATTAGAATTTCTAACTTAATCATACCCTCTTGTCTACCCGTACCCCACAGGTCCTAATTACTATGTTTAAGTTCTCTACAGGAAAAAATCCTTCGCTCTGATACCATAGCTGTAACAACCCGGCCCGAAAGGGCTGACGTGTCACAATACACATGGTTTGTGAACAAAAGTCACAATTTTTACTTATTTACTTGTCAAAATCATAATACATTAGACAAGACAAACTTAAGGCTAATTTACAAACTAACATGTTTAAAAGATATTTTATTAGGACCCTGTTGCTTTATTCTTCTTTCTTAACCCCGCCCAAAGTAACCTGTGTACCTGTATAAAATTAAATAACAACGGAATGAGCCGAATACTCAGTACGAAATAATAAGCTCAAACAATAAAGGATTTAATTGGACGTCATTTAGATGGAACTTATAATAAGTGATACAATGCAAAGTAATCTTATTAAATAAATACAATCGTATCATACGGATGTACCCATGAGTGAAACATAAAACGTGATAATATACAGGTAGCTACTCCTGCATATTTATCACACGAGATGGCGAGTTGGCATACCTGCAATCCATTTCCTTAATATTAATCCTAGGACCGATCCATACGCCTCCTAATAGTCATATGTACCACTTGTACTTAAGAGACGCCGTGAACTGATCTCACCTTCACGGGTGGTGCACATGCTGTCGATGCCGCAACAACATGCTCGTGGGACACTCCACGAGAAGCGGCACTCAGGGTATCGGAATACAAATGATCTTATTCGTATAACTCATAGCAAATATTTTATCGTAACATATATCGGAACATGCGATAATGAGTACAACTAACATAATTCTATCGCATGAAGCCAAACTATATAATAGTCAGAATAAAAATTCAACGGAAAGTCAACTGAATCGATATTTTAAAGATGCGGGGAATTTCCACTGTACATGAAAATAATGGCTTATAACAATTGAATATGAAAGCAATGAAGAGTGGGGATAAGGATCCGTACCTTTAATGTTCCAAAAATGATTCTAACTTGTTTACAAGCGTTCTATATTATCTACACACAAGAAATTTAGAATTATTATTGGTTTCTCCAAATTTAAATACCTAGTCTTGTGTGTTTGTCATTTACTGTTAAAGATTGTTTGTAATAATTACTTTTATCAAAATTAATAAATGGAAGTAGACTCATTTAAGTTCACATGAAAAGTTTATATTGTTTCATGACCTACATATAATGTATCAAAAGGTGGACTAATCATAACTGTAACTTAAAATTTTCATGGGTCTTGTTAAAGTTTAAAATGAAGTTAGAAAGTATGGTTGTCGAACTCCTTGCATAAGTTTGATGGGTTTTTGAGTTTGCCAATTAAACTAGGTTTCTATTATTTTATTATTATTATTATTATTTTATTTTATTATTATTTTTTATAATACTAAGAAATATTATATTAAAGTTACCCTTGCTTCGTCTTCTTCAACACTTTGCCGGTAAGCGAGCAAGTTGATTGAAAAATTGTTTTGAGTTCTATGAGAGTTCCTGAATGTGACGAAGTGACCGAATATTACCAATTAATAATTTGAAGATAGTTAAAGGTAGTTTAAAAAATTGGTGTTACCTTACTTTTAAGTTTATGGAAGGTAGTAATAAAAAGAAAGTTTGTCGATTGACGCCGGTTCCGTTGTGATGTCGCGTGATGGTTCAAAGGTGGTGGGGGTTGGCTATGGAGTAAAGATGGTGAATCAAGGGTATTGTTACGTTGTTTGGGTTCATATCGATTTGTCGGAAAAGAACAGGTTGGTCGGAAACTTGTCTTGATTTCTATATGATGCTTTTGAATATTCAAGCTTCACAATTTGTCACACACCATAGAGATAAGTACTACATGTACCAATTTGTGACGTGGGTGGGTTTGTTTAGGTTCGTCGGAAAAGTGAACCGTTACCAGAATTTAGTATCGGAAGGTGCAAACTTGCGTCGGGGGGGGGGGGGGGGGGAGGGGGTGAATTTTCTATGTTCCAATGCATGTATTTAAAATTAATTTACTTTGCCATTAAGGTAGAGATATGGATGAAGTATTTTACCTTCACGCAAAAACTTAACTTCTTGTCTTATTTATTTGTTTCTTTCATTTTTTTACTACATATTACTCTTTTTCTTTTATCATATAGTTTATATCATAATTTAGTTTATATATAAAATTTAGTTGACATTTTGTTTTTCATCAGATTTATTTTATACACCACCATTATGAATTTATTTTTGAAGTCATTTAGTTATTCAGTTTTATTAAGTGTAACAATGTTTATTTTAAAATATATATTAAGTTAAAAATGATTTTTAAAATATTGGTTATTACAACTATTATTTATTGATCAAACATACGTATACGGAAATGTCATAATATAGATAAGAAATAAGGTCTATAGTCACCTGGACTAATGTTCTATTGCTCGAATAAACCAGGGTGTTTTGAACGAATCCACTCTTTCGTTTCCCACGTAGCTTCCCGTTCAGAGTGATTTTTCCGAAGGACTTTCACGAACGGAATTACTTTCTTTCGCATGATTCTTTCTTGTCGATCTAGGATGGCTTCTGGTTCTTCTTCGTATGACAAGTCTTCATGTATTGTAAGTGATGGGTAACTAATGACGTGGAGCGGATGATAATTGTATCGTCTTAACAAGGACACATGCAAAACATTATGAACGTGAGATTGTTGTGGCGGTAACGGTAGTTGGTATGAAACTTCTCCGATTCTGTCGAGAATTTCAAAGGGACCAATGAAACGAGGACTAAGATTTCCTTTAGTTCCAAATCTGCAAATGCCACTCCAAGGTGATACTTTTAAGAATACATGGTCACCAACTTTGAATTCGAGTGTTTGTCTATGTTGATTCGCATAACTCTTTTGTCTATCTGGGCTTCTTTTAGCTTCTCCCATGCAATAGTGAGTTTTTCATTAGTAACTTGGACTAGCTCAGGTCCTTCAATAATCTTTTCTCTGACTTCCTCCCAACAGATAGGTGCTCGACATTTGCGACCATATAATAGTTCGAATAGAGCCATACCGATACTTGCTTGCCAGCTGTTATTTTAAGCGAATTCAACAAGGCATAAATAATCATCCCAGTTTCCGAACCATTCAAGTGCACATGCTCAAATCATATCTTCTATGGTTTGAATTGTATGTTCCGATTGCCCATCTGTCTGTGGATGACAAGCCGTACTAAATTTCAGGGGCGTACCCCAAGCATTTTGAAAACCTTTCCAAAATCGTGATGTGAAACGTGGGTCTCTATCTGAAACAATCGAAGATGGCGTCCCATGGAGTCGAATAATCTCTTGAAGAAAAACTTCGGATAACTGACTAACCGAAAATTTTTGCTGAATCGGTATAAAATGAGCGAACTTAGACAATCTATCGACTACAACCCATATAACATCGTTTTTCTTGAATGTCTTTGGCAAGCCAATAACAAAATCCATTGTAATCTCATCCCACTTCCAAACCGGAATAGCCAATGGCTGCAACAGTCCACTTGCTCTTTTATGTTCAATCTTCACTTGCTGACAGGTGAGACATTTACTTACATATCGAGCAACGTCTTCTTTCATCCCATTCCACCAAAAGTTCTGTCATAAGTCCTGATACATCTTTGTAGATCCCGGGTGAATAGAAAATGGTAAGCTATGCACTTCGGTTAACAAAGACTCACGAATGGTGGAGTCATCGGGTACATAAAGTCTTTTGCCATACCAAATCACTCCGTTTCATCTATACGAAATTCAGATTGCTTACCCACTTCAAGGTTTTGTACAATCGCCCATAAACCTCCATCTTGCTTTTAATCTGCATTCTAGCAAGATATCTATCGGATTCACTAATCTGAAGCCCGATGTCCATTTATTAAAATCATAAATAATATGAGGCTGAATTTGAAGGCAGGATATACCACCAAAATTCTTTCGGCTCAAGGCATCAACTACAACATTTGCTTTTCCTGGATGGTACTGAATATTCGCAGCATAATCCTTTAAAAGTTCCAACCACCTTCTTTGTCTCATATTTAGCTCCTTTTGAGTGAATATATACTTGAGGCTCTTATGGTCGGTAAAGATGTCACAAGTTTTGCCATATAGATAGTGTCGCCATTTTTTCAAGGCAAAGACGACTGCGGCTAATTCTAAGTCGTGTGTTGGGTAGTTAACTTCATACGGCTTCAATTGACGCGAGGCGTAAGCGATAACCTTCCCCATGTTGCATTAACACACAGCCTGGGCCTTTCTTTGAGGCATCGCTATAGACTTGGTAACCTCCTGATCCAGAAGGAAGAGTGAGTATCGGAGCCGATACGAGTCGTTTCTTTAATTCGCCGAAGCTTTTCTCTTGTTCTTCCTTCCATGAGTACTTTACTCCTTTCTTCAAGAGTTTCGTGAGAGGAAAAGCAATGACAGCAACAAATCTTCGGTAGTAGCCAGCAAGACCCAAGAAACTTCGTACTTCGGTAACAGAAGTGGGTCTAGGCCATTTTGTAATAGCTTCGATCTTTGCTGGATCCACCATGATTCCTTCTACGGATATGACATGACCTAAGAATGCCACTTGACTAAGCCAAAAGTCACATTTTGAAAATTTTGCATACAACTTCTTATCTCGCAAAATTCTAAGTACTACATGTAGATGTGCTTCATGCTCTTCACGGCTCTTAGAATATACTAGAATGTCATCAATAAAGACAATGACGAATTTTTCGAGAAATTTGTGGAATACACGATTCATCAAATCCATGAAGACTGGAGGCGCGTTGGTTAGTCCAAAGGGCATAACCAAGAATTCATAATGGCCGTAGCGAGTGCGAAAGGCGGTATTTGGAACATCATCTTTCTTGACCTTCAGTTGATGATAACCGAACCTTAGATTGGTCTTTGAGAAGAATTGAGCACCTTGTAGCTGGTCAAATAGATCATCTATGCGAGGCAAGGGATACCGATTTCGGATTGTGATCTTGTGTAGTTCTCGATAATCTATGCTTAATCGCATAGTTCCGTC
>NW_027506229.1:0-81131 GCF_021521415.1 Bidens hawaiensis
AATGGATCCGCAAGATTTTGATCAGTTCCAACTTTGCGAATACATATCTTTCCTTTTTCAACTTCATCCCTTATGTAGTTGAATCTCCGCTCTATGTGCCTTGTCTTTTGGTGCGAACGAGGTTCCTTGATTTGTGCAATCGCACCCTCGTTGTCACAAAAGATTTCTAGGGGGTCTTGAATGGAAGAGACTACCCCTAGATCAGTAATGAATTTCTTCAACCATGCAGCTTCCTGAGCTGCCAATGAAGCGGCGATGTATTCTGATTCTGTAGTGGACAATGCTACCACTTCCTGTTTTGAGCTCTTCCAAGAGACAGCTCCTCCATTAAGAGTGAACACATACCCAGACTGTGATCGAGAATCATCTCGATCAGTTTGGAAGCTCGCATCCGTGTAACCTTTTATAGCGAGTTCCTCCTCACCAGATCCATATATCAGAAACATATCCTTAGTTCTCCTAAGGTATTTCAATATGTTCTTAACAGCCATCCAATGACTGTTTCCTGGATTCTGTTGGTATCTGCTTGTCATGCTCAAAGCGCATGACACATCCGGTCTAGTACATATCATCGCATACATGATGGATCCTATAGCAGAAGCATATGGGATTTGTTTCATTGTTTCTTGCTCACCCTTTGAGCTTGGACATTGAGCTGAACTCAATATAGTCCCTCTTTGAATAGGTACAAAACCTTTCTTGGAGTTTTCCATCTTGAACCTTTTCAAGATTTTATCAATGTATGTACTTTAGTTCAAACCTATCAAGCGCCTTGACCTATCCCTATAGATCTTTATTCCCAAAATATAGGCAGCTTCACCAAGATCCTTGATGGAAAATCTACTTCCAAGCCAAGCCTTAACGCTTTCCATGGTTGGAATGTCATTTCCAAATAGTAGAATGTCATCGACATACAATACTAAGAAGGTAATTATACTCCCACTAGCCTTTTTATACACACAAGCCTCATCAGCGTTCTTGATGAATCCAAAATTTTTGATTTCTTCATCAAAACGATGATTCCAAGTTCTAGATGCTTGTTTCAATCCATAGATTGATTTCTTTAACTTGCATACTTTATTAGGATGTTTCGGATCGACAAAACCTTCAGGCTGAACCATATAGACATCTTCCTCAAGATATCCATTTAGGAAAGCGGTCTTGACATCCATTTGCCAAATTTCATAATCATAATATGCAGCTATGGCAAATAATATCCTAATAGACTTTAGCATTGCCACAGGCGAAAAAGTTTCATCATAATCAACCCCTTGAGTTTGAGTGAAACCTTTAGCTACAAGTCTTGCTTTATAAGTATCCAAGTTTCCATGCATATCAGTTTTTCTTTTGAAAACCCACTTACTTCCAACAGCTTTGGAGTTGAGTGGTAGTTCAACCAATTCCCAAACTTGGTTGTCATACATGGATTGCATCTCAACGTTCATGGCTTCAAGCCATTTGTCACAATCATTCTTGGACATTGCATCACGGTATGTGGTTGGTTCATCAGAATCTACCACGTAGCAACCTTCTACAAAAAATCCATATCTTTCAGGTGGATTGCTAACTCTACCAGATCTGCGAACGTTTTGTGTGTTTTGATCAACCACTTGATCACTTTCAACAACCTCTTGTTGAGTGCTAGTATCAACCAATTGTGTATCATCTTGTGATTCTTGATCCTCATCAAATTTCACTGTTCTACTATTAGTTCCTTCCTCAAGGAACTTAGTTTCCAAGAACTTACCCTTTCGAGCAATAATAACATTTTGCTCACTAGGATCATAAAAGTAATATCCTAAATCATCTTTAGGATAACCTATAAAGATACACTTAGTGGATCGGACTTCTAATTTGTTTGGGGTGTATTGCTTTACATAAGCTTCACAACCCCAAACTCTTAAGAATGATAGCGATGGAGCCTTTCCATGCCATACTTCAAAAGGTGTCTTCTCCACTTTCTTGGTTGGAGCCATATTCAATATGCGAACAGCGGAAAGTAAAGCATAGCCCCAAAATGATAGAGGTAAAGTGCTTCTAGCCATCATCGATCGAACCATATCTAATAGGGTACGATTTCTCCTTTCAGACACACCATTATGTTGTGGTGTTCCAGGTGGAGTAAGTTGTGAAATAATTCCACAACTCTTAAGATGATCTTGAAAAACACTACTTAGGTATTCACCTCCTCTATCACTACGAAGTACTTTGATTGTGGTCTTGAGTTGTCTTTCTACTTCAGTTTTGAAGTCTTTGAACATTTCAAAAGCTTCATCTTTGTGTTTCATTAAGTACACATAACCATATCGACTATAATCGTCAATAAAGGTAATGAAGTATCTTTCACCATTCCTAGTCATTGGTCTAAAAGGACCACATACATCCGAATGTATGATACCCAATAATTCTTTTGACCTTTCAAAAGTTTTATTAAAGGGTTGCTTTGTCATTTTGCCTTGTAAACAAGATTCACATACATCAAATGAATCATACTCATTTGTTTCTAGAATACCACTCTTGCGAAGAGTTTGCATGCGATTCTTGCTTATATGTCCAAGGCGACAATGCCAAAGATAGGGATCACCCAAGTCCTTCTTGAGTTTCTTGGTGTTGACATTGTACATTGAACTACTATGTGACATACCACTTTGATCTATTTCATATATACCATTCATGGGTATAGCTTTAAAATAAAATATGCCATTCATCAAAACATGAATATCATAATCCATAAATTTAAAATCAAAGCCACATTGTTTTAAAAGGGACACGGAAATAATGTTTCTCCTTAACTTAGGAGCATACAAAACATTCTTCAAAATTACTTCCAAACCACTTGGAAGCTTTAACATGTAGTCTCCTTGAGCTTGGACTTCAACTTTTGCTCCATTGCCCATAAAGAGACTAATGTCCCCTTTGTTGAGTTGTTTACTTCTTTTGAACCCCTGCAACAAATTGCAAATGTGAGTTCCACATCCGGTATCAAGTACCCATGTATTTGAAGAAATAACATTCAGTTCAACATATATAGTAAAGATAATACCTGAGGTATGCCCCGCATCCCTCTTATCTTTTAATGCATTGAGATAGGTCGGGACAATTCCTTTTCCAATGACCTATCTCTCCACACTCAAAGCATGGATCTTGCGTCGCAACCTTTTGCTTCTTTTCCTTCGGTTTGTAGGGCGTGATGGCTTTCCTCTTTCCCTTTCCTTGGACGTGGCCCTTGCCCTTAGCAACACTTGCTTTGGGTTTGGAGTTATGTCCCCTTTTCCCTTCATCGATTGTTAGAACGGGTAAAACCTTTTTACCCATTCCCGCTTCGGCCGTTCTTAGCATTGCGTGAAGCTCACCAATGCTTTTGTCCCATCCATTCATGTTATAATTCATGACAAAGGTTTCAAACCTTTTGGTCAAAGAGTTGAGGATCAAATCCGTAGCCAACTCATTAGATACGGGACAATTCAACCTACGAAGCTTTTCGATGTAGCTTTTCATCTTTAGGACATAAGATGAGACGCTTTGGGTTTCCTCCATACGACATGCATGAAACGCTCGAACCGTTTCGAAACGTTCCGCTCTAGCTTGTTGAAGGAACATTTCCTTCAATTGAGTTATCATGTCGTATGCCCCATGATGCTCGAAATCCTTTTGGATTTCGGGAATCATAGTCCCTAACATGAGGCAAGAGGCTTGCACCGAATCTTTGGTGTACTTGACCCAATAGTTATAAGCCTCCTCATCTTCCACGTTAGGCTCATCGGGAATGGGATCGTCTAAGACATATGATATCTCTTCTTGTTTGAGAACTATTCTCAAGTTGCGATACCAATCCATAAAGTTATTATGGTTTAGACGATCCTTTTCAAGGATGGTTCTTAAGGATAGGTTACGGGTGTTATGGGTAGAGGTGTTTGCATTGTTAGCGGCCATCTACAAAATTTAACAAAGTTCTATTTAGTATTATAATCAATTTAATTATTAATACCCTTTTTTTTTTTAGATTTTAAAATAATAATTAAATTCTAGAATCCAACGATAAATCAAATTTCGGTTAGGTGACCTTTATCCCGTTATTTGATTTAACAAGGTAGTCAACCTTGACAATTGCAACCCTTTGCAACTTCTAGAGGTATGGGACCATTCGAAATCCTTATTTCGTGTTGGCATGTTTATCCCATCAACACCATTGGATCCCATGCTTAGGTGACCTTTATCACATGGTTTCCAATTCAAGTCGTCCTACTTGTATAAAACATGTAAGATTAACATACAAGTGGTTAGGTGACCTTTATCCCACAAATATGTTAATATTACCCTAAGTATATTAGTTTGCTCAAAATGGTTAGGTGACCTTTATCCCATTTAAAGTTCCCTAATACGTTAAGTGTCATACAAAAGGATGGTGTTAGACTTGTTTCCTTGGTAATTATGAAAAAGGGATTTTTAAGTTTTCCAATATTCTAGTTTGAAAAACATTATGCCATATCCTAACATGCATTTAGTAATATGGCGATTTTGAAAACCAATTTTCAAGGTTCAAGTTATAATAAAACCAATTTTATTATATGTGAGTAATCGCTTAGTTTTAATAAACCCATTTAATTAAACTAATTGACGCGATATTACCAAATATATATTAGAACCCGTTTTATGCTTGTTGTCGTTCCTATGTGACGGTTTGGATATCCTAATATCTATCAACCACACATTACATAAAGTAAAACAAACAACCAAGCATACATATGCAAAATATAGTCATAACCGAGAACCGCTAAGTTTGACCATACTTGTTAGCCGAAACAAGTATAGGTCATAAGTCACACCTAAGGGACAAAACATGACACAAGGATGGAATGTTGACTCCCACTTGACCTTGCATCCAAATGCTTCAAGTATCCTTTCCAAGTTGTTGTGTTCTTGTTGGGCTTGTTAATGGGCTCCAAACTTCCAAAAGTCTTCTTGGGCCCAAGAGTGAAATTTATGGGCCTAATGGGCTTGAATCCCATGATGGGCCGGTGAGGCCCAACAAGCCCAAAATTTCGGTCCAAGGCCCAAATCCACCAATTCTTGCATCTTCAATTTTTACAAAATGTATCCTAATACATATTTTTCTAAAAAAAAGAAAATGCAACTAATCTATTTATTACAAACCAACTTATGAATAAATAAATTACACAAGCCTAAGATTATGAATTATTACAACCATATTGAATAATAAACATAATCAACACATCCAAGGTCTAGGTTTCGGTTATGACACATCCAAACATACCAAATAAAATCGGCCCCCCCCCCCAAGAGGCTACGGCCCAAAATTTTTTATTATTATTTTTTTTTATTTTCAACATCCAAATGTTAATAATGGTTTCCTAAGATCTTTCATGCATGTCAAGATCTTACAAATCCATGAGGGGTAAAATCCACCAAAATTTCGGACCCCCTTTTCACCCATGAAAAAACCCGAAATTTATGAACACAAAAGAAGCATAAGTCCTTGTAACCGGCTCTTGATGCCATTGTTGGGTTTTATACAAGATTATCAAAGTTCAAGTTAACCATATTTAACTAGAAAACGCAACGGAAGCTTAGATTTTAAAACTTGTTATGAACATACCATTATGTTAAAACTAAAACCCGAAGACAAGGATCAAAATTACAAGAACAAGATGCTCACAAAATGTAAATTATACCTTCTTCTACCTTTAGAAGAACAAGAGGGTTGTTGAAGGGATGGTGGATGAATGACAAGCCTCCAAAGAAGAAGACCTCAAGAGTGTGATACCCCAAGCTATTTGTGACAACCCAAGTTGTTTTGCTAGGATTTATGAACACTTAACAAGCTCACAAAGACCCCTTTTTTTCTGCTGCTGCTGCCGTGGGTTTTTTGAGAGAGAAAGAGAGAGAGTTCTTGCTTGTTTTACACTTGAAATTCAAAAAGGACAAGACACAAATGCATGTGAGTTGAATGGAGGATCAAAAAGAGAGCCCTTGTTAATATGCAAAGAGCATCTATATTTTGATTGGGTAAAACCACCACCCCCACATGGGTGGCCGGTTTTGTTTGTTTTTCTTTTTTTTTTTTTTTTTTTTTGTATTTTGTTTTAACCATTTAAAACATCTCCATTCATTTTATAAAACTCATTTTTATAAAATGTACATACATTTATATATAATTATTTAACCAATTAAATAATTAATTTATATAAACAAATTATCCAGATAATTTATTTAAATCCTCAAGTGTGTTTGTTTAGAAAACCAATTTTCTAAACACGTAGTGTTCGGTATTCGTTTAAATGATCAAATCATTAAAGGAATACATTTGGTGTTGTCTAGCTTGTTATTGGGTATGACCCGACTTGGATCAAACACAGTTAGCCACATTAGTATAAGTATGTGTCTCGGGTATACGTAATTCCAACACTATTAACCAAGCTCGGTATTAAAACTTAAACACCTAATCTCCTATCAAAAAACAATAATAACATAACATTGATCAAGCCAAGACAAGGGAAAAATCGTAATTGTTATCACCAGTTCACAACTTTATTGTCACCGCACCAACTGATGTTTAAACTTTCTGCAACATCTACATTGTGACCCATTAGAGATGAAAAGTAACCTGAATTTGATACACTCGGGTTACGTTATGTCTCTAACGCGTCAAAGTCAACTATAGTTTATCTAAAGGGTCAAACTCAGGTAAAAGTTCAAAATAATTATAGAATGTAAGCAACAAAAAAAAAGCTGCAAAGAATGTTTTTTTTTAATATGATAAAAATTAAGATTACCTCAAATTTACATGTTGGAGTTTCAATTAAAAAAAGTATAGTCAAATATTATGTAAAAACATGGATTCAATTTGATTCATTTAGCCCCATATCACAGGAAAGAAAAAGGCCCGGGGGTACAATATAAACGAAAACGTAACAGTCACACATTTACAAAAATTAAAGCTTACATGTGCGTACTGATCCCATTGAAATATAAATTAGATACAATGCTTAGAATTAGTAAAAACAAACACAAACTAACCTACTGTTAACAACTTAACATGGATAAGATGATGATGCTAAAATATGCAATAAGTATAAAGTATGCATGATGAATCATAATAGAAACAAACAAAAAGTATATGAATTATATACACAGTAGAAACTAACACAAATTATATGATGAAATCGAACTCGAAACCTGGAACTACTGAACTGGAACGAGGTGATGGATGAACTGATGAACTCGAAGGCAAATTGCTTAGTCCTTAGAAATAGGTATATGGGTTAGTTTGGTTTTTCAATTTTTAACCATGATAGCTGCAATCACTATCATCCATGAAGAAATAGTTCCATTGAACTTCCCCATAAGCTATCAAGATTTAAACAATGAACTTTAGCGTTTAAATGGTCTCCATTGAACTTCCCCATAGGGTATAATCATGAATGAGAATTGATAAATATCTGGTTTTTATTCATTAGTTGGGAATGCTAGTTTGTTAGGATCATTGATTGTTTACATGGCCATCCTTGTTTTCACAATACTGTTTCCTATACGTATGAAATTTGTCAATCATATTTAAACTTTAAAGGACAACTAACGGTTCTTTTATTAGACACAAACTATTTTAGCTTTGAACTTTTGGTCTAACAGGAATATAATTAACAGAATTGTTGTTTTAATAGAATTGTTGTTTCTTGTTAGTTGATCATAAAAATGGTAGAGAAACAACATTGGTCGAATGAGCAAATAAAATGTTTATTAAACATGCATTGAAGAGAAAAACGCTGTGGGTAAAAAAGGGTTGAGTTTGCACAAAGAATCGTGGGCTAAGGTAATACGGGTTCTTAAGGAAAAGTTTGGATTGGATTTGAGTCAAAAACAAGTCAAAAACGCCTATGATAATCTTCAAGCCAAATACATAGGATGGTTGTATTTGAAAAACAAAACCGGCAACATCTACAACCCTCAAACAAATACCTTTACCTTAACGAACGAGGAATGGGAAGACTTTAAGAAGGTATGTTCATATATTTTTATTTTTAACATCTACCTCTACCTTAAAGTCCACCCATAGTTTATTTTTTAACATCTACCATTATTTTTTTAGGGGCATTCGAAAGCGGCATCCTTAAAAACAACTCCATTAGCATTTCCTGAACTTCATGCACAACTGTTTGATGAGAACATTGCCACGGGGAATCGCAAGTGGACCTCAACCCAAACATCAGTGGTTGGATCATCCTCTTGTCATCGGCTCCAATCGGTCCAACAACTGATGATTATAGACAACACAGAAGATGATGCCTGCACTAGTCCTACTACCGGGCCTACTACCGAGCCTACTTTTGAGCCTACTTTTGAGCCTACTCCTGAGCCTACTCCCGAGCCTACCCCCAAAAGGGCTAAAACCTCAAAACCATCATCATCTGTCACTTTTGAGGATTTAGCACTTCACATGAAAAATGCTTTGTTACATTTAACTAGGGAAAAACCTGAAAAAAACGCCCGGTAGTTACAACAGTTGTTGAGTGTTCTGAGAAGTTAAGTTTGGTTGGGTTAGAGCCGACGGACCCTCTATATTTGGTTGCTTTTCATATTTTTGGAATGTCCACGGACATGAGAGAGGCGTGGATGGCATTGCCAAATGTTCCCGTCGTGTTAAAAGGGTGGATCGAGATGACGGCTAAAAATTTAGGACTTTTGAAGTAGTTTTTGTTTTGTTGAAAACATTATTTGTTTTTGGTGTATGTTTTTTAGTTATGTTGAAAACATTCTATGCTTTTTGGTTAAGTTTAACACATTGTATGTTATTTTATGGCTATGTGACATGGTTGTTTATGCTTTATGATAATGGTTGTTTATGCTTTATGACATGGTTGTTTATGTTTTATTAACAGGTTCATAATGAATAATGATGAGAAAATACTTCTGGTAGTTGTTATGTACTTGTATATCCGCTTTTTTTGGAAGAGGGGTTTGAAACGAAAACGAGACAATGATTCGTCAATGACGGGACATAAATACACGTTAGAGTTATTGCAAGGAAATCCCAAACAATGCATTGAATTGTTACGCATGTCCCGTGAATCATTTGTTCGACTATGTGCACATTTTAGAACAAATTATTCGTTAAAGGATAGTAAACATGTTTCGGTTGAGGAAAAGATGGCTATGTTTTTTATGATAATCGGCCATAACCAACGTTACGTGGTTATCAAGCGTAGATTTCAACACTCAAAGCAAACAATCCATAAATTCTTTCATGAAGTGTTGGATAAAATGATGCTTTTCGCCAAAGATATGATAGTACCAACTTCTTTCAATCCGAATCCAAACATTCCGGGACATAACAAGAGGCTACGAAAGATTTTTAAAGGAGCGGTTGGTGCACTTGATGGGACCTTGATACATGCTGTTGTTCCTACTAGGCAACAAGATTTATATAGAGGAAGGGGAAAGGGTGATTGTTATCAAAACGTATTAACAATTTGTGATTTTAACATGATTTTTACTTTTCTTGTGGCCGGATGGGAAGGGGTAGCACATGATTCTAGAATATTATCAGAGGCATTATTAGATCCACACGCGCCATTCCCATTTCCACCATCAGGTATTTTTATTGTTTGTTAATTATTTCTATGTTAGTTTAATATTGTAATTAATTGAAAATATTTACAGAGAAATACTATCTTTGTGACGCCACGTATGCACACATACGAGGATTTATGGCTCCATATCGTAATGTGAGGTATTGGCTTGGAGATTTTCGTCGGAGACGTGCGTTAACCAATAAAGAAAAATTTAATCATGCACATGCAAAACTTCGAAACATCATTGAGCGTGCTTTTGGTGTCTTGAAAGCAAGATTCCCTATATTGAAGAGGATGACACCATTTCCATTGGAAACACAAAGGAACGTTACCGTTGCATGTTTCGCACTACATAATTTTATTAGGAAACAAGGTTTGGACGATGAGTTGTTTACACAATACGATCAACCCAATGTGTCGATTGGAAATAGTCGTGGGCAAATTGATGCTGATGAAGACGAGGTTGAAGCACTTGGCACTGCATCAGATCGGGAATATATGACTCAGTTAAGAGATGAAATTGCTGAGCAGTTAATGCAAAATACGGAATAAATGATTTAAAAAATGTTTGTGGTATTATGAATATTATTTCAGTGTTGTTGACTATTATTTAAATTTTGATGTTGAAGACCTTTTTTATTTATATTTCAGTTTATTTAAATTTCAGCTTATTTTAGCAGTCTGCAGATGTTAAAAAACAAACAGTCTTCTTGTTGCAGACTGCAGAGTTTTGGTCCACCTCTTCTGCTACAGATGTTGGCAGATGTGGTTTCGCAGTCTTCTGACATTTTACCTCTGAAAAACAAACAGCACCTTGCTGATATTGAGGTAGATGTTATGCTGCTGGTGCACCTATAGCTGAGGAACATGTGGTTCCTGCTCAAAGGCACGTTACCGCCTTTGAGACATTATCCGATGATTATGAGTTCGATAGTTCTCCATCACAACCTATGGAGACTGAACACCAGGTACAACAGTTAGTACCTACTTTGGAACAAGTTGAAGCGTTCAACAGTTAGTACCTCACACCAATGGAGTTAAGGAAGACACCGTATGAATCTAGCATGACCTTGTTCGACTACTCTTTCTGATGGAACTCATAATTGATTGGCATATGGTTGATGGCTAAGTCTTTTGATAACCTTTTCATTTTGGTTACCCTCCATTTTCGAGAATCCATTCTGAGGGATAATTTAACACACGGTAGGAAGAATTAGGGTGAACATGCAAACCAAATTATCATTACGGGTGCACACGGAATCATAATTTGAGGTGCATGCAAATCCTAGTGAACCCTAATGTGTGGGTAAATGGTCATAATTTTGATTTACAAATCTAAGTTTTCACTTTCAGTAAAAGTCCCCGTAACCTATTCAACAACTAGTTAGTATCATTAAATCTGTTCAAACGACTTATATGCGCGACTATGATTGAAGACTATTACGGACACACTGGGCTATCAGTGATGAATTTTATCATTTAACCTTACTCTTTTAAGTGTTTCATGAACTTAAGACCCTCATCCAAATTTCATTACTAAAACCATCTTGATTCAAAACTTCTTCAGAACCTTATGGCTGGATCTTCAGCTTTGTCTTGTGTGCGGAAATTGAAGAATACCTCCTCCATATCCCTTACACTATATCTATGAATCTCTTTTTACTATTTTATTTTGGCCGATGGTCAAGTTTAATTCTAACTTGATTTATGCCCTGTCATAACGAACTATACAACCGGATTTTCCCATAAGATAAATACGTAGCCTCAAAGACATTGGAAAACGATAATTTAAACCAGCAACCCACTCAGCTGGACACGATGACTTAAAAGATTATTTTACCCCCTTGCGTGGCTGGAATCATCAATCCATGAGCAATTGTTCTGGGTGAAACTCTTTCTTAGACCTCACATGACCGACATTTACTTTATAAATGCAGTTTTCATTATCAGTCCCAACGTGACCCCGCGAAATTTTCTTTTTTTTTTTGAAGCGTTATACTCCTTTTCTAGGAAAATCCCTAATCGTCAGAAGAAACACCTTGGCTCACATGGAACCCAACCACATGTTCACCCTAGTTTGATTTCAACCCTATTTGCTTAGGTACTTGATGAACACCCTTGTGGAGAAGACGACCTGATTCTCCGAGTTGTCGCCTATACAAGCTCAATTTCCCTATTGACGTTTATTTGCTTTCTTGGTAAACCTCAACTCTAAACCCCTATGGAGCTGCAAACCTGACCCTAACAAGACGGATACTCTCCTTTCCATTGGACAACAAGAAGTGTGGTGGACGCACTCCCGAATAATAGATCAAACTCCTGTCTGATGTTACTCGTGATGAACCTTGATTTGAATGAAGCCGAAATGATTGCCCTCTTCTTGTTCTTTCTGTTTCTCCCTAGTCTAGGCCCCTAACTCGAGAATTTCTCATAAGAAGCTGTTTCTAAAACTCAGAGCAATTGTAATCGCACATCGGAGGATCAAATCTGTAATGTGAACAACCCCTTCCAGTCTATGCAAGGCTTCCTTTTTCAAGGACACTTCTTTACCCAATGAACTGAAACTATTAAACATGAAACTCTCGAGGTACGAAGAATTGGCCAAAAAGCCGATTACCCTCATGGATACATTATGGACCACGGACAGAATACCTGGACTCAATCCTTTTGGACTAAAGCTAAGAAAGAACTCAAATATTCTTTTCCTGTCTATCACAGTTGACTCATAAAGAAATTGTTGGTTAGGGTTGGCGACAGGAACTACTTGCGATGTGTTTTTAATTTGGTGGGTTTGTTGTGGTACACCCTATATATAAACATTAACAATACGTTGAATGTGGGGACTAGAGCCCGGTCATTAACCAACCTTAGTACCTTAAGCATCTTCACCTCTGCTCTGACCTCGAGGAACCGGTACTCGCATCAAAGAGTTGAAGACAAAGGCCACTTGAAATAAGCAGGAAACCTTCTAGACGACGTTATCCGATGTTAGACGTGAACCCTAATTCCCGCCAGAGTAGTGGACTAGAATAACCGATTGCTTCCATATGATGATTCATTGTCTTGCTCCGAATGCCCATCCGACTTATCGACTAAACTACTAGGATGAGTTAGTTTATAGCATCCTTTGTTTTTGATACTTCGACCTTGATCAGGACAATTTGGTTATTAAAACCATTCCTTGGATATGTTTTCCCTTTTCTCACTAAAAGCCACAACATTGAACCGTGTCTCTATTCTCAGACATAGTGACTAGTTCCTAGACTAAATTCGTATCTCGCTGGTTGGGGGCAAGGTGAAGTTGAACATCAAAAGATTTTTTTTTTTGCTTGTTTCAATGAACGGAAAATCCCACTAGGAACGGGAACATGCTTCAATTGACTTCATCATCAAGCATCTCAAACTTTTAGCGGATGCGAAACCATTTGAGTAAATCAAAGTTTATTTGAACAAATTCACGCACCTTCTTGTAAACAGGGCGACCGATAAGAAGAGAAAGTGGACCGAACCCTTAACACCTTTCATACAGTTTTGAACATGACAAGCCACAGATATTTCCATATTAAGCGACACAATACCTTACTTAAATCTTCACTCAAGCTACTTATTAATTTACCTGACCATTTGGTTCCAATTAAAAATTTTATTTCTTTTTAGAAACCTCACATATAGCAAATTTATTCATGTCCTTTGGTGGCGGTGACTGTACAATTTCGGATCTCTATTAGTGGTATCTCATATCAGCGAATATCTAAGCACTCGTTTTGACTGCACCCAGTTGGATGACTTTGAGATATTCCTTAGTGTTCCCAAACTTGTGTAATCGTAAGTATTTGGAAATTTAACAAATTACCTTTATAGAAAATCGGGTACGGCCTATCTCATCATCCTTTCTTTCAGGTCACATGTCCTTGGTGTCAATGTGACAACCTCAATTACATGAAGATTTAACTACTTGTCATTCAGACCGGTCTGTGATAACTAATTTTTGCATTTTTTTTCAATTCATTCAAATTCAATGTGTGTGGACCCTATCCTAAACCGACATGCTATATATATCGGTCATGCTTCTATGATCGTAGGCGTGCTGGCCGCCATGGCCTAATAGAAAATTTAGAAACTTCTAGCGCATAACTCAATTGGACATATAGATTTTTATTTGTACTAATTTCTCATGAAGATCCATATAAGGAACTCAACCCCACCCTTGTGAGTAACATCTGTGACTACTGTAACCTGCTACAAGATTTCTCATTCTTGAGCTTCTAGGAATTCAACTTACACTTCGGACCAAGCACGAAATGACTCGTATCGGTAATTCTTTGCTCCATAGCCTAACATGATTTATAATTAAATTTTTGATATACAAATTCACTTTGATGTACGTCATTCTCTTAATGTAACGTCCGTAAATTCCGATAAAAAGATTTAGCCTTGTAGTGATTGCGTACACCTTCGGGCTTGACCCGGCATTCTCCCGAGAGCTCCTGGCCACCCTCGTAAACGTTTCTCACTTAACTTTCCACCCAAGTTGCTACACACTTCATACTGGAGGGACTAGAGTGTAAATTATTATTTTATAACATAAAACAAACCCTAGCTTTTCTTTTCCTCCTTACCTGGCCGATCGCAACCCAGCAGCTGGGATTAGGCCTTCAATTTTCTTTTCCTAGCCAACATTAAGGTGTAAAAATCTAATTCAAGGTTAGTCCCATCTCCCCTCTAGTCTTTTACACCTTAAACCATCCCTATACATCGCGTATTGATCGTTAAACGACTTGTTGTAGGCTTGTAGGGTGGTTGTCCAATTGAGAAATTCCGGGGTTGTTTTGATTGGGGTTTTTACACCAAAATCTTACTAGGTATGTCACTTACATCATACTAAAATTCCATGGCCAATGGAGGTGTTTAGGTCAGTCAATCGATTTTAGTTCGAAAACTAGGGTTTATCGGGTGTAGGGTTGGCAATTGTTGAGTTTGATGCGTTAAGCGATCGGATGACCAACCGAATCAGTTTGTACAGCCCTAGGGGGGTTTAAGGGCTGTGGAAATATTAAATTTTTGATGCTCGGGCTGTTTTGGTTAGTGCTTCGTCAATCGAGTCGGCGGTGCGCGAATTTTCGTTTAAATGTTAAAGTGAGGGTTGTAAAAAGGAACCATCAACCCTATCAACTCGGGTGACATAATCATGATGAATGAAATGATTAAAATGGGAATTTGGTCCATTTGGGGCTGATTCGTTTAACAAATGGTTTTAAGGTATCTTGCGTGCGTATTCGACTCGATTTGACAAGTGTTGGGCCTTGGGCCAAGTTGTTGGGCCTTGGGCCAAGTGTTGGGCCTTGGGCCAAGTTGTTGGGCCTTGGTCCAACGTGTTGGGCTTGAACGGCCCATTAGGCAAGAGTGTCCTTACGGTCTAGTTTAGTAACGCGTTGTGTATAATTTACAGGCCCTTGCTTGTGCACTTAGGGATTTCCTAGCTCGTTGCAGGTGTTGGATTGATTTCAGGTGAGTTCATGATGCCCCCTTTTTACTCTTTTTATGTTTTGGGCTAGCATACACACCGAAATCCAATTTTATACGATTTACCCGTTACAACTATTTGAATGGTACTACATGGTCTCACTCGTGATTGTGCATTTGAAAGTTATATTTGAATTATTTTATATGCTTTAGGATATTTTAGACTCGATCATGGTCTTGTATCCTTTAAGGTTACGTACATTATTAATGGTCAAGACTCTAGGATGCTAGTAAACTTGGTATTAATTGAATATGAGTAGACCTATTTACTTAGTTCCCGTATGGGATGATATATATATATATATATGTATGTATGTATGTATGGAGGTATGTATGTATGTATGAGTATGTGTTACCTTATAGCCTACGGATGTATGATGATATTTAGTTCCTCGTGACTAAGAATGATGTGAGTAGGCTTATTGATGTGTGTGTGCATCGGGTCAAATATATTACTCAGGTTGTACCCGTGGTGGAGAGGCCCGTATCGCGTGCTTGGATGTGTGAGCCGAGATCGGGTCAAATATATTACTCGGGTTGTACCCGTGGTGGAGAGGCCCGTATCTCGTGCTTGGATGTGTAAGCTGTGACCGAGTCAAATATATTACTCGGGTTTGACTCGTGGTGGAGAGGCTCGTGTCACATGCTTAGGCCTTACCATGTCCGGGTCAAATATATTACTCGAGTCTTGACTCGTGGTGGAGAGGCCCGTGTACGTGTGTTCGACGATGAATGTATTACTTGGTGAATTATATTATTTATTTTATTTTATCCTCTATATTGTTTATAACTATAATTTTGAAAGCAAGTATGAATTATTGTTTATGAAAACTTGAACTCACTCAGCTCAAGCTGACTTTGTGTGTATGTTAGATTGACTTTCAGGTTAAGATGTGGATGCTACCGCTTGGACGTGCTGGATGCTACTCGGGAGGTTGAAGGCATTTCTGGTCGAAGAATTCAAATAAAACAAATATTTTATTTACATTTGATTTTGGACACCTATACCCGTGTTTGGGATTTTTAAATACTTATACTTTTTCCGTTGTTATTTACTCTGAACTTGTTTTAAATAAAAAACGAATCGTTTGGTTTTAATTTTTGTGAAATTGTGGATGTGATTACCAACTGTAGAATTCCCGGGATTTGGGGTCTTACACTTGAGCCAGAGTGGTTTCGTTTACTAAATCTTAATCAGTAAAGTTGTTCCGATAGCGATAGTTGTACCGATTACTACTCATGTCATGAAACCAATCTTTCCCATGAAAAGAGACTGGACTAACGGGATTTAACCTCTTAGTGCCTCTTGTAGTCAAGATACTTTCTTGTTTTCATGTATGCTTAATGCCATGGTTAAATGCAAGAACACAATTCCAACAAACCTCTAGGCTGGTATTCTTTTAAATCCTTATTTGGATAGATACTTGAATCTCAGTTGACTTCAGGCACGGTCATAATCATTTCTGCTAGACACTTTTCTTCTCTTTGTACAGTCATGTGTTTAGACACCTTCGTTTCAAATCATCTTAATCAAAATTTCCAGACGAAATTCCTTTCAACAAGGAGATAATGTGACAATCGGAAAATTTTTGTTAAACTTTTGCAACACTGCCCAAACATTAACGGTACTAATCTATAGACGGGAAGTCTACTTAATTCATTTTGATCATACATTTAGACGGGAAGTTAGCTTATTTCCTTAACTCCGCCTATCAATTTTCGGGACAAAAATTCTTTCAACAAGGGGATAATGTGACACCCCGCACTTTCACTTTAACACAGTTAACCCAAATTATGTCATCTTGCACGTCATGCATAACATTTATAAGAGTCAATAAAGAGTCACACACATGAGTGCGTCGGTATGCCCCGGTGATTAATGTCAACTCATGTAAGTTTCAATAATTTGGATATAATTCTTATGTGCTAGATGATTATATGTGTTACACGATTTAGTACATTATGCTCCCTTAATGTAACGTCAGTAAATTTTCGTAAAAAGGGTTATGTCTAACAAATCTTGTATATTCTCAGGATTTATCCGGCATTCCTCGGAGACCTTTTGGTCATTCCGATACGTTAAATAAATTAACTTTTCATGCAAGTTGCTACATCTTTCAATCTGGAGGGTCTAGAGTGTAACTTTGATTATAACATAACATAAACCCTAACTCTCCCTTTCCCTCTTGGCCGATCGGACGCAGAAGCCTCCCAATCTCCTTCTTTTTCTTTTTCCAACCATGTATAAGGTGTAAAATCCCAATTCAAGGTTAGTCTAATGTCCATGCAAATATTTTTCACTATTAAACCCTTTGTTGAACATGTTAGGGTTGAGTTTTGATGATAACAGTTTCTGACAGATTCGTACTCGTTTATTGTTCGATCTGTAACTCAATGAATATTTATTGATTTTGATCAATTCTTATTTATATGATGTTCTACTTTGAGTCTAGTTTCCATAAAGGTATAATATGTAATTTTTGGACGAGATTTGAATGGTTTTTATGATTTTATAAGATCGTGTGTCAAAGCTGATGCGGGGTGACGGATTCTGGTCTGTCTTCCTGACATCATAACTCTTTTTTGACAAGTCCAAATTGGTTGATTCCACTTCTGAAAGTTCATATTTTGAGTTAAGATTACAACCCAATTGGAATCGTTTAATTTGGTTTGGTAATAAAACACTTTTGCTGCGCACTGAAATAGCTGCACGTACCTTTCTGTGTTGGAAAAATATTTGTGATTTTTGTATGAATTGGAAAAATATAATAAAAATATTTTTAGATACCCAAGACATTTATACAACTCTGGTAAAAATTTCATAATTTATTCCTATGCTTTTCCTATGTAATAAAATACACTTTTGCATACTAAAATCTGCTCCTTATTCTCGACATTGATCAATTCTTTCGGTTTAGGACTTAACCAGTGGCTGACCAATTGAGGTCCTTTCGGGGCTGTTTTAATTGAAGTTCATGCTCTATCATATTCCTAGGTATGTCTTGTATATCATAATTTAGTATCATGAGTTTTGGCATTCGTTAGATTGGTCAATTGTTGATGAAATGAAAACTTGGTTTCGGTTGTCTAGTTTGTCAATCGTTGCGTCTAGCGCGTTGTTGATGGAACTAACAACCAATTCAGTTTGTGTAACTTCGGTTTTGATATACGGGCTGTGGAAAAATGATTTTTGTAAGTATTGGGGCTGAATTGGTTTTCGGTTACTCAAACTGGTCGGTACAACGCGAATTTGTGTTTATTTGATAGTTAGTGCATTGTGCTTGCGAGTTACCGACCCATCCAACTCGTGTAGTGTCGTGTGGGATAGTAGGCTGTAATTTTATCAAATTTGGTCCACATGGGGCTTAGTTGGATGTTAAGTGCTTAAACAACTCTTAAACGCACATTTTCGTCTCACCTAGCACTTATGGGGGTAATTTGGGAATTCTATATTTCCGGGATTATAAAAGGATGGTTTTGGTAAATTTAAGGCCCCGGAGGCTGTTGTAATTGAAATTGGTAAGGATGAGGCTTAGGTAACTCAAACCAAGTTAGAACTCCTCGTAGGGTAAACGAGTCCCTTCGGTATCGTTAGTAATTAATGCGTATAATCCGACAGGCGTGTGAGTTGCGGAAGTACTTAGGGGGTCTCTAGCTGGTGGTGACTTTGTGCCTCGTGTTAGGTGAGTTCATGATGCCCCTTTTCATTCTTTTCAAGTTTTGGGTTAGCATACACACCGAACTGTTTTTACTTAATAAACCGCTTTATTGATTTTGCATAGACTCACTTGTACTATGGTATATTTTGTGATGATATTTAAGTATGTATACATATGTGATACCTTATGGCCCATAGGCTTACTTGTAGTATGGTATATCTTGGAATAATATATATACATATGTTTATACACGTGTTAAGCGATATTAATTAGTCGTTATCAACTAAGGATGTTTATGTATGCCTACTTTGTGTTTGCATACGGTGGATGGAATGTTACGTGTTTGGGTTGTACGTGTGCTCGACCGTGATGTTATTACTCGGATGGAATGTTGCGCGTTTGGGTTGTACCTGTGCTCAACCCTGATGTTATTACTCGGATGGATTGTTACGTGTTTGGGTTGTATATAATATTGTTTATTAAAACCTGAACTCACTCAGCTAAAGCTGACTTTGTGTGTATGTTAGTGTGAGTTTCAGGTTAAGAGGAGGATGCTTACCGCTTGGACATGCTCGAAACTACTCGGTCGGTTGAAGGCATAGCTAGTCGGGAAAATTAATAATGAAGACTGTTTATTTTCATTTATTATTAAACGCATTTAAATTTGGTATTGGACATATTTTCCTGGTTTTTGGGAACTTGTTTGATACTTATGACTTTTCGCTGATTTTATACTCTGAACCGGTTTTAAATAAAATGAATTGCTTTGGGTTTAAAATCACATTTTCCCGGTTTTGGAAATTTTTATATTCATTATTCCGCTGTTTATTACTCTGAACTGATTTTAATAAGATGTTTTGTGTTTGGTTTTAAATTTTTATGAATTTTTGGATATGATGACCAACTTTAGGATTCTTGGGTTCGGGGTCTTACACTTAACATGCTATTAATTATTATATAAAAATAATACCTAAAGCATATGTTTATAATACTATCGGTGTGAAGTTTCATTCTAAATGATTATGTGTTTAGTTTATAACTCATTTCCTGAAATTGCGATCGATTGCTCGTGCTTTGTACGTTTTCGACTTTTATATAGAAAAGATAGTGGCGAGACTTTGTTTTTACTAACTTTTATTAGTATTTTAGTCACAATGGTTTGCTATAACCTAGTTAAATGTTAAAAAGTTCGTCTAAAGCTAAACTTGTTTCAACAAGGACTATTATTGTAATTGTGAATTAAACTAACATTAAAAAAAATAATCCTAACCATAACTCCCCACACCATCGATCCATCTCCCTCTGCCTTTGTTTCAATCAACCACACCCCCAAACAACCATAGTTCTTCAATCAAGCCTACTACTTGCAATTCTTGATGTCTATTGATAATTCCATCACTTCTACATGCAAAACAAGTACGATTAATCTTCAATTTCGTTTAATTTTATGATTTTGATGAGTTCTTGATAAACCCTAAATGTCTAAAGTCTTGAATAGTGAAGATTATGATGGTAAATGATGAATTAGAACCCTTGAGATGTCATAAACATGTTAGGGTTTGAGTTTTGATAATAATAGTTTGCTGACAGATTCGTACTCTTTTATTATTTGGTCTGTAACTCGATGATAATTGATTGTCTTTTATCGATTCTTGTTCTATGGTGTTATAATTTGAGTCTAGTTTCCAGAAAGTTATGATTTGTAATTTTTCGGATGAGTTTTGAATGGCTTTTTTATTTTACAAAAACATGTGTCAAAGCTTATGCGGTGAGCCAAATTTTGGTCTGTTTTCCCGACATCATAGCTCTTTTATGACAGGGCTAAATGAGTTGGTTCCGCTTTTGTAACTTCAAATTTTGTGTTAGGATTCTAACATAATTGGAATTGTTTAATTTGGTTTGGTATTAATTTTTAAACAAATAAAACCTTTTTGTTGCGCAATTAAATAGCTGCACGTACCTTTCAGTGTTGGATGAATTTTTATGATTTTTTTATGAACTGGAAAAATATAACAAAAATAGTTTTATAGACCTGAGAAATTTATACAACTCTGGTAAAAATTTCATTATTTATTTCTATGATTTTCCTACGTAATAAAATACATCTTTGCATGCTAAAATCTTTTTATAAATCCAGAATCTATTCATGTGTTATATGATGAAATGCTTGATTATTTGGCCAATACTTGATGTATGAATTATGTTAGAACTTGTTTTCACTCATGACATTAATATAATGACCAGTAGGTCAAACTCGATGCATTGTGAGTCATTACATGAACCATAGAACTATGTGTTGTTGAACACTTGCGTTGTCTGGAGGAAAACGCAGTGACTCGTTTTAGATTTTTCGTAATTTCTTATATATCACAAGTTTATACTAGATGCCCTTATATCACTTAAAGTCCTTACGTTACCTTGAAACGATGTACTACTGGGTTTGACAAATCCCACTCGGGCTAGTCATGCTAGCATGGCTGTGATTGTCATAAAACGGGTGTTATATTTACCTAAATTTTATATGCCAGTGTTGGTGATAGACCTGGTACGAAGGCATATACATACAATCAGCTTCGGTTCAAACGTCTGGTATCTTGTAAATGGGTTAACTACCCTGGTATATTTTGAAATGTGCTAAATCTACTTACATTACTTTTATTATAACTTATAAACTCACCAACCTCCTTTTAACCCTTGAGTATTTATACTTGCCAGGTTACTAGGTATGCTAAGGAACACGTGCATGCATTTGTTTGGAGTTTCATTATAGCATGGATATTTACCTTACATTGTTTTACACTTGGATGGGTTGTTCATGTTTGAGCACTTAATACTTTGTTTTTAAAATGTTTACGTTTACGCTTCCGCAAACACATTCTATACTGTAAATGTATTGTACCATTTAATGAGACATAATAAATGAAATATTTTACTTTTAAATGATTGTTTAGTATGATAAGTGGCTAGATCCTTTTATTTCACACACCTCATAGTAAAACCCCATTGAATGGAAATTTGAGGGTGTGACAGAAAGATCGTAGATCAGATGACTAGATTCGTTACGGGGCTCATTTCCGTTTATTCAGTCTGGGTTGGAGAAAAAAGCGCACAATCCTTCCGAATTGCTCGAATTTCTCACAAAAAATTCGGCTTTACTCAATTAACCCAAAAATATAATTTTTGATCACTCTTGGTGTTCTTATATTCCAACAGGTTCGTTAATCACAAACTTATCGGTTTTTATCAGAATTGAATTCGTTTAACTTTCAAATTAGCATAATTAATTATCCATTTATCGTTTAATTACGAAATTTTATACACTCACAAATTAAAATATGTATATTTTTATAAAAGTATTTCTGGAATTATTTACTAATTTATTAATTTATAAAAAATCATTTTATATGCTATATTTAACCCGTAAATCGTCCGTTTATACCAAACGATTTCCGAAAAATCTGATAAATTTCTTGAGTGATCCAAATAACTTGCAAAATTTCCTTTATAATTTCCAGAACCTAACAATTTTTCCAAGTTACCTTTTTGAGCCAAAAACCACAATAAAAACTCGAATAAACACGAATCTAAAAAAACATAGCTAGGGTTTTCCAAATGACCCCAAATTTTATATGTGATAAAATAATGCCATTCCTGAGTTCTCTACAGAATTTCATAAATTTTCAATTAATTTAAGTATTTTTCCCAAATAAACGTCTCTATAGATAATAAATTTCGCCAAATATTCTCGGATGGTCGAAAAATTACCAAATTTGTACAGGGACTCATTCATATGATCCCTGATTTCCCTGAAAAGTTTCATAGTCTAACAACAAGCACGTCACAATCGAATTCTAAACAGCCCATAAAGATTAATTCATCGATACCTTTGCGGTTTTCGTTCATTTCAGGTAATATAATTTGGTCCTTGATCTTCTAAGTAATATAATTTGGTCTTCTAAGTAATATAATTACATGTTCTATATCACAAAACCAAGCATGTATCATCAAGAGATCAGCCTTGAAACATTAGGTTTCTATTAGGGTTTCAATTCGAACTTTTGAACCGTAAAAAACGCAATGCAAACCCTCTAATCCGTGTTTATGACCAAAAAAAATTATCAAATCATATTCCTAACATGTGTAAAATCAAAACACATATTTGGACAATTTTTAGGGTTTTTGCATGTTTAGAAGTAATTTTGGTAATTAAACTATGTTTCCATGTAATTAAGAATGTTTAAACAAGTTAAAAATTGATTAAACTTTCTAATTACCTTAGGGTTTGTCTGGGTTTTTGTAAGAACAGCTGAAATCAGCTTCAAAGTATATTAAATTGGTCTTTTAGAATGGTTTAGAAGTGTCTTAAGTATTAATATACATAATGGAGAGGGGCTTCCTATTATTGCGGCCAGGAATTTAATGGGCCCTATTTGGGCCCCATTTTGGCCCATAAATCTCATTTTGCATGCCCGGACGTGAAATCCTGAGTACAAATTTATTTTAGGTTCGGCTTTTGGCGAGAAAATTATATCAGGTATGAAAAACAGCGCGAAAACAAGCGTTTTTCAGCTAATTTATTGTAAATTTAGAAAAACATATTATCTGCTTGTAAAAATCATAAATATTTTCACAAATCACCTAAAATATCCCAATTAAGTGTATTGAAGTCTTTTTTGACTTAACGGATGATACAACGCTTGTTTCGTAACTATCTATCGCGTTTAAAATCATAGTGGGTAGTTAAACGACTATGTTTTCGTTTAACTGGTTTGCTATCATACTAAGGCCATAATATCAATATGCTGGCTTATTATATACGTATATCACTTTTAGATGCCCCTCCCCCGGGATATCCAGGTCATAACTAGACCCGTTTGGTTATTCTTTTGTTCATTACGTAATAAGTGGTTAATCACTTATTCGATATGTGAATACTAAAGTGCACCTGGTTGTCACGAATGTCATAGCTACAAACCCTAATAATATCTGTGAAAGTTAAAGGGTTGTAGACCCTAAGAGTATATGCAAAGGTTAAAGGGTTGCAGACCCTAAAAGTATCTCCGAAGGCTATAGGGTTGGAGACCTTAATAATATATGCGAAGGTTAAAAGGTTGTAGACCCCTATTAATATCTGCCAAGGTTATAGGGTGAAAGGCTCTTTATATGATGTATGATTTATTATGTATGGGTAAAGTATGGTAAGTAAAGATGAGAAAGTATGAAAGTACATGTGATTGTATATAAAAGAATGAGTAACATGTTATGTAAGTAACGTGTGTCTTCGTATACGTATGTTTAGTTATGTGTATGCATGGTATGTTACCTGTTAAACTAGAACTCACTCAGCGTAGCTGACTTTTAGTATGCACACAAGCAAATAAGATGAATCATTTAGCAGGAGAATAAAGAAGCTGGCATTTGAGGATTTGAAAGTTTTGATGCTATGTGATGTTTGAACTTAGAAAGATATGTTTAAATGTTCTGTTTAAATTAAGATTTTGTTACAAATGGTTGAAGGTTTAATCTATTTAAAATGGTGTTTATGAGTAAATTTAACGCTAAACTAGGGCGCCTGGGTCCGGGGCCCTATAAGTTGGTATCAGAGCATAGGTTTGAGAGAAATAAGCATCCTATATGCTTAGACTCTAACAGAGAATGGGACTAAAAGAACAAAATAAGGAAGATGTCAGTTCAAAAAAGCCATGTGTCGCTCAAGCAAGCTCAGTAGCAATAAAGTACCTACTTAATTTATGAAAAAGGTAGGAATGTGTAACGAAGTTAGCTTAATTGTTAGAGATAGGAATATGTGATTATATGTTATTATATGAAATGCTTAATTGATTGTCTAACTATTTAAAAGTAGAACCTAGCACAAGCGAAGTCAAGGTGGGAAGTGTATAGGACACAAAGAGTAAAGTGATTGGATAATCACAACTGGCCACTGTTATTAACTGTCTGCCTTACATTTCTTGTACTAAACAGTTCCTAGAGTGATGACGTTTGTTTTTCTTATAGGATACAGATGGCTGGTTGATGGTTGGGTAAAATTTAGTTAGTATTACATATTAATTAGTTGATTTTAGGTAAATAAACGAATGAACATGGGTACTTCAAGCATTGTTATGTGTTTTCAGGACATTGGACGTTATGGAGCTTAAATGAGCATATCTCAGCCCAGGAAATGACTTACGGAATCCATAATATATGAATTTCGGGTTACTCGACGAGACAAATCTGAATATTAAGTCAGTTTGTCCTACGCGCGAAGCGAAGGATCTGTGAGGGGCATCTTCGCGCGACAGGAAGATGCAATTATCTGAGCCCGACTATTTTGTCCTTATCGCTACGCGAAGATAAGGCCCATGGCTGCTTCGCGTGACACGAACCGACCTAAAACCGAAAAAAATTAGGTTTAAACACTATATAAACCTGTATAAACCCCCATTCTTCATACCATTAATTCCAAAAGCTAAGGAGGCTGTCTAGGGTGATTTTCCACCATTCCGATGTGTCCGGTTCATCTCGGGTTTGCATGTCGATGCTTGGCTAAACGTTTCTATTCGTTGTAGGTTAAGGTTTTGTGCAATTCTCCTTAAGACCAGATTCATTGTGCCTAATGTTAAGAACTTGATTTAATTTTTGGTTTTATCTTGTTTAATTATTGCTTGGTTGTTTAAACAATTTGTGTTTGCGATTATTGATTAATACATCACTTGTTTGGTTTTGTTCATCAACACTTAGGGTTAGGCTATTGTGTCATTGAACTAATAATCATCGGTTAATGTTACTTAATTTTTTGTCATAAAACATAAATTGGTAATTGGGTAGATCGAGTTCAGTTGTGTCAACAACTCGGTTAGGGTATCGTTTGTCATCACAATCAAACAAACTAATAGGTCTAGTAATTACTGTGTAATTAAGTCAAGTGTATCTGGTATTAAGTTGAAGATCACCTTACTCGAACCTAGAATGAATACCTTTAATTAATATTATTCACAAATCTTTAAAAGTAATCATTTTAGTTTTTAATCAATCTTTTTAAAAACCGCTTGACATCGTCTGTCCATTTTAGTTAATAATTAAATTAGTTACAATCATAAAATATTAAATTAGCACTTTCCTAGAGTTCCTGTGAAGACGACCTTACATACCCGTACTAGTATAGGCATTTAAGTTAATAAAAATCAATTTTTTGAGTAGACCGCGACAGCCTACGTTAAAATGGCGCCGTTGTCGGGGACTCAACACGCAAAGTGCTAGTTTAGTAATTTAGTTTCAGTTTTTTTTTATATTTATTCGTTTGATTTTGCGCGAGGTATTTGTGTGTCTCATGTGTGTAGGTAACTCAAGATGATGTGAAGTTGGTTTTATGACCCACATGAAGGATATAAGGTTGTGGAGGATGATTATTCGGACCATCCACATTCATATGATGAACCATCTTCACCAAACCCTCGAAGCTACTACGAGTCAAGTGAATATGATAGTGATGGACCTGAGACGCCAACTTTTGTAAGTTTCCGAGAGGCGGAAGACTATTATGATGAGTACCCCCAACCTATATACGAAGAAGTCCATCAATATTATAATCATGGTTGTACTTATCAAAGGAATTATCAGCAATATCAAGAAGATTCCTCTGGTAAAAATGAAGAGTCTATGAATGATGTTATGGATTTTCTAAAGGAGATGAAGAGAGATCAAGAATCTCATAATAAGGCTATAAATCAAAGGTTAGAGCTTCAAGAAACGTCTAATGCGGCCCAAGATGAACTGATATGTCAACTATTAGAATGGGTGGCCCGAATTAAACGAGAACGAGAGAAGTTGGCTAGTGCTATCGTGGTGGATAATGAAGTGATGGATGAGGTTCAGGGACTTTTAGAGCACGAAGTGGATGAAGAGGTTGGGGAGATTAATACCACACCAACTCTGTTAATTACCAATGAGCCAATGAATATTGTGTTTGTGGTTGAACAAGATGACATTGAGGGACAAAGTTCAGATCCTTTAGGGCATGAAGTTGAAAATTTAGACCCGGTTGATGGCATATCAACCTTTGAAGATCCTATGATTAGAGTAGCCCAGGTGAATCCTAGTTGTTCTCTTATAACAATCACACCAATAAGCAAAGTTGGGGGGAATGGTTCAAGTTCAAGAAAAAGGAAAGTGAGTTTGGAAGACATTGAACAGAACATGGTGAAATGGGCCTATATCGATTTTTCAACCACAAGGAAGAAGGGGGGCACACAGCACCTCAACTACCGAGGATACTCCGAGAACTCAGTGGGGAAATGTTCAGCTCGCTTTCGATCAAAGTTGGGTTGCTCAAACAAAAGCAAAAGTGGGTGTGCTCGACTTGTTAACCACCGAGCGTATGTGAGAAATTCGAAGGGTAAAAGTGCATTCACACCCGCCTGTATGGGTTCTTCAAACATACTTAACATGAAGGAAGAAGAGGAGCCTAGACATATCAACTACCTAGCTTTTAGAGGAAACTCGGCTGGAAAATGTCCACTTAGACCACCATAACCAAGAAATCAGGTAACGGTCCGGCTGAAGACCTTAATAAAAACTTAGCGCTAACCAGGAGGCAACCCGGCCTTGTATTCAGGTACGTGTATATTTTTTGTTGTAGTTAAACTTTGTGTGTAGTTCACTATAAACCCTCACGAGACCATACTCGTCCACCCGGGCTACCGGGGGGTTTAAAGGGCTTGTTGCATACGCTAAATGCAATCGTAATTCCTACGAAAGTGTGTTAGGTCTTTTAACATTTTTACTAGTTTAACAAATTTAGTTATGAATTTTTTAAGCTTGGTTGGTAATCTAAAATTAATGGTTTTTGCAAACGGTTTAAAAAGACCTATATTTTTAACATTTGTGAGAAGCGTGCTTTTACATGTTTGAGAGTTTGAAGATTTTATTTTGAGAGTTGAGGAGGTAAGTTCACTGAGAGCATCACCGAGGGCATGAGAGTTGCACATGAGAGTTATATTTTCTATCAGGTAATTTCGTTTTCATAACCTTCTTTGTTTTTATAGTTTTTGTGTTAAAAGTGTAATTGTATTTGAGTATAATTAGTTACAACCATCACATTGGGCCCGGTATTAAAATTGTTAAAGGGAATTTTAACCCTGTCCCTATTTTTTGTTAAATGTTAAACATTGAGGACAATGTTTGCCTCAAGTGTGGGGATGGGGGAGAAATTGAAAATTTTAAAAAGTTTTAATGTTCCTTAAAATAAGATTTTTTGCATAATAAATGGAAAATGATAGAAAAATTGGGGGTTATTTTTCAAATTTATTATATAATATGAGATAAGAAAAACAGGAACACACTTAATATGGGATGTGTCGGTAAGCTTAGCCTTGATAATGAAAGGATAATTTGGTTGTAGACTTAATTGAACCTTTAAAATGCTTGATTTTTAGTGGAAAACACCTTCAGGGTTTTGTTTGTTTAGCTAAGCCTGTGTAAGGACCGGAATGAAAGATTAGGCCATACTCAAGCCTTTTTGTTAGATCACCAAAAATAAAATTTTAAATATTAATAGTTATTGTACAATGCTTGCATAGGCTTAATGTTAGAGTATGCTAGATGGCTTGTGATATAAACCTAAATAAAAATACTGCTAGTTTATGTGGTTAACACTTCATAGGCGTATGATTTTATAGCCTTAAATCCTGTATTGATGGGATGCTTCGGGGTTCGGAGACCATGGGTCGGTATGCGGTTTATCATCTGGGTATGCATAAATCCTAAGTGGATTTATGTATATTAAATAAGCCTAAAAAGAGCAAACCCGCAGTTTATCTGCCAAATTCATAAGTCATTAAACATGATCACAAAAAGTTCTTTAAAAAGTACAAATTCACTACTGACTTGATCATACACGCTGTTAGACATATGGAGTCCCCGTGCTCGCGTCTCATTACCATTAAGAAGTGGACCACATGGGACATGTCATATGTAAGCCCTACAGATGAATTCATGCCTACTCACCTATGGTGATGGACTTTGGGGTATTGCTTGATAACGGGGGTATGTCATGTAGTGGGGACTATTTGCTAGTTAGTTACTCCATTGCACCTTAATCGTATCTAATGGCCATTTTGGTAGACTTTGGTACCTAAGTTTTGGTTTTGGTTTCGATAAAATATCCAAGATTGTCTTAGCTGTTACATATGGGCTTAAAAGTTGCATAAATGTGCAAAATTTTGATCATCTAGTTTTAAGGTTTAAGTCAAGTTAGGGTCGTCTAGTTCTGTAAAACTATAATGATGCATGGTAAGGCGGCTTCAGGGCTTTGAGGTGTGGGTTCCATTTTAATCATATGAACTAATAGAACTGTCACACCTTATTTTTCCCGGTAAGTATTGAGGCATGAGTTTAAGTGGACAACAATATCAGCAATCGCGGTTTTTGTGTTCCTTGTGCTTAATTAAGATAATCTAACAAGTATTCTGTAAGAATGATCTCTGATTCTGATTCCATTACAAAATCTTTTACGGAACAAAAAAGGATAAGTGGGGATGTGATGGTTGGGTAAAACTTAGTTCGTATTATATATTAATTTGTTGATTTTAGGTAAATAAATGAATGAACATTGGTACTTCAAGCATTGTTTTGTGTTTTCAGGACATTGGACGTTATGGAGCTTAAACGAGCTAATTCAGAGCCATCCGATGAAGATTAAGCAAGCCTTGAGAAGATGGAAGTACGGGGAAACATATATGGATGGTTAGGAAGGATTCGGGAAAGGATTGGATGAGAAACCTGAAGCCGAAGTGAAAACTGAACACGATGGGTTACCGGGAAAGTGCCTTTTAGTAAAACGGGCATATCTCAGCCTAGAAAATGAGTTACGGAATCCATAATATATGAATTTCAGGTTTCTCAACGAGACAAATATGAATATGAAGTCAGTTTGTCCTACGTGTGAAGCGAAGGATCTGTGAGGGGCATCTTCGCATGACGTGAAGATGCAATTATCTGAGCCCAACTAATTTGTCCTTAACGCGACGCGAAGATGAGGCCCATGGCAACATCGCGCGACGTGAACCGACCTAATACCGAAAAAAATTAGGGTTAATCACTATATAAACTCGTCTAAACCCCCATTCATCATACCATTAATTCTATAAGCTAAGGAGGCTGTCTAGGGCGATTTTCCACCATTCCGAAGTGTCCGGTTCATCTCGGGTTTGCATGTCATCAAACATAAGTTATTTGAATAATATGTCGATGCTTGGCTAAATTTTTGTGTTCGTTCTAGGTTAAAGTTTTGTGCAATTCTCCATAAGACCAGATTCATTGTGCCTAATGTTAAGAACTTGATTTAATATATTGGTTTTATCTTGTTCAATTATTGCTTGGTTGTTTAAACAATTTGTGTTTGCAATTATTGATTAATACATCACTTGTTTGGTTTTGTTCATCAACACTTAGGGTTAGGCTCTTGTTTCATTGAACTAATAATCATAGGTTAATGTTACTTAATTAGTTGTCATAAAACATAAATTGGTAATTGGGTATATCGAGTTCAGTTGTGTCAACAACTCGGTTAGGGTATCGTTTGTCATCACAATCAAACAAACTAATAGGTCTAGTAATTATTGTGTAATTAAGTCAAGTGTATCTGGTATTAAGTTGAAGATCACCTTACTCGAACCTAGAATGAATACCTTTAATTAATATTATTCACAAATCTTTAAAAGTAATCATTTTAGTTTTTAATCAATCTTTTTAAAAACCGCTTGACATCGTCTGTCCACTTTAGTTAATAATTAAATTAGTTACAATCATAAAATATTAAATTAGCACTTTCCTTGAGTTCCTGTTGAGACGACCTTACTTACCCGTACTAGTATAGGTATTTAAGTTAATAAAAATCAATTGTTTGGTAATTGGGTATATCGATTTCAGTTGTGTCAACAGCTTGGTTAGGGTATCGTTTGTCATCACAATCAAACAAACTAATAGGTCTAGTAATTACTGCGTAATTAAGTCAAGTATATCTGGTATTAAGTTGAAGATCACCTTACCCGAACCTAGAATGAATACCTTTAATTAATATTATTCACAAATCTTTAAAAGTAATCATTTTAGTTTTTAATCAATCTTTTTAAAAACCGCTTGACATCGTCTGTCCACTTTACTTAATAATTGAATTAGTTACAATCATAAAATATTAAATTAGCACTTTCCTTGAGTTCCTGTTGAGACGACCTTACTTACCCGTACTAGTATAGGTATTTAAGTTAATAAAAATCAATTGTTTGAGTAGACTGCGACAGCCTATGTCACTGGTGCAAGGAAAGCTTTCGGTCAGGGAGGTTACATGGGACGTTGTGGTAGGCCACATGTCAACCGTTTGTCTTCTAAAGAACCGGTCACTAACACCAGAGAGGAAAGAAACGCAGCTGCCATTGCTTAAGTTGTGGCTAATGGAGTAAAAGATAGGCAACTCGAAATGTCTACCGGCAGTAAGCATAAGAGTACAAGGAAGTTAAGTGAGGGTAACACTAAAGCTACTGGGTAGACTAAGGATGATACTTAGAAGGATGATGAGACTGAAAAAGGTGACTAAAGTGAAGTCCGGTCTACGAGGGTTGGTAAGAAGGTTAAGGATCATGGTGGGTGCACCTACAGACTATTCAGGGTTGTGGCCCACCAAAATTGACTGATTTGGGTGACGCGGTAGCTACACTACAATGGATAACTCCTACAGACAATGTCATCCGAATCAGTGAATGTTGTACCAATCAAGCCGTGAGGTTTGCTACTCAGTCTTTTGGTAATGAAGCCCTTTTCTAGTAGGACACGCTTGAGAAAAAATACCCCAGATGAGATTAAGGCTATGAGGTGGGAAGATTTGAAAGAGATGGTGATGAGGCGTTTTTGTGCTGACGTAGAGGTAGAAAAGGCAGAGTTGAAATATTTGAATCTGAAGGCGGGTAAAAAGACACACCGTGAATATACCTGAGTTGTATCGCATGTCCAGAATGATGGCCGACATGAAAAGCCAAACAGTGAAAAGCCAAGTCCAAAATTATTTCGGGTTCGGTTTTTGGCGCGAAAAACATATCGGGTGCGTCAAACAGTGCGAAAACGAGTGTTTTTCGGCTAGTTTTGTGTAAATTTATAAAAACATACTATACGTTTGTAAAAATCGAAAATATTTTCACGGATCGCTTAAAACATTTCAAATAAGTGTTTGGTAAGTCTTTTTCGGCTTAACGGATGATACAATGCTTGGTTTGTAACTATCTTTCGCGTTTAAATCTATAGCGGGTAGTTAAACGAGCATGTTTTCGTTTAACTTGTTTGCTATCGAACTAAGGCCATATTACTAATATTTTAGCTTATATTAAACATATAACACTTATAGATGGCTCCCCCGGGATTTCTTGGTCTTAACCCGACCCGTTCGGTTAATCGTTCATTTGCTACGCAAAAAGCATTTATTTGCTTAATCGATAAATATGTACTGAGGTGCACCTTGTTTTGGCTCAAATGTCACATTTCTTCTCAATGGCATTCTTTCTTTCTTCATCACGGTTTGTGATTATACTTTCCATTAGGTACCCAGCGAGTTCTATGGCCGTCTCAGTCCTCGATGGCATATGTGAACATACATGATCGCGAATTTCCTTAGGTAACCAATAGATGTAGCGGGTAACCTTGTTATACTCGGAAATAACCAGGTATGGTACCAGTCTGCAATACTTAAGGAATTTGTGTTGTATTCTTTGAGATTGCTTTCGATCACTTTGTGATTCCAAAGTTTAGTTTGGATCTGGTCAATCTCGTGTACCCGACAAAACTTCTACTTGATTAGTTCCTTGAAAGTTCTCCATTCAAGGTACACATTATCTATTCCCTTCACATCAACCAGCGTATTCCACCACTCCAGTGCTTCTCCTTTGAACATCTGGTAAGTGTACTGGATGCTTTCTTCTTCTGTGCATTTACATATAATGATAATAGATTCCATCTCCTCTAGCCAACGAAGAGTAACTATTGCCCCCTTATCACCATAAAATTCTTTCGGCTTATAAACTTGGAAATCTTTGAAAGCGCAACCCTTGCTTACTTTTATTCTTTTTACTTTACTCGGTTCATGCTTAGCGGTTGAACTTTCATATCCGTCATCTTTCTTTTCTTTTATTTCTTTCATCACTTTAGTTTCTTTCTTTGAATAAACAGAAATACTTTGGCTCGGTTTCGCTCGTTTAGACGATTTGGCCATGCTTTTTGAATTAGCGGTGTTATCTCGTATCATTTTTATCAGTGGTGTCACCGCTTCTTTAATCATTTCACAGATCCCACCCACAAATTCTTCAGGAATAGCTTTCTTATTTTCAAGAGTCTTTGCTTGTTTACTGTCTTGACTTTCTTGATTCTTTTCTCCAAACATTTTGTGATTGAATAAAATAAATGGATTCAAAACATAATACACATGTTTCCTTTATTTATGTTACATTATTTATATTGCAGAGGCATGGAAATAAAAACATGCTTAAAAACATTATTTCCTAGTCCCTAGTCCATTTCTTAACAAGATTTTTCATCTTGTCACATTTCTTAATGATCTTATCGCATATTTTCTTTTCTCGATTCTTTCATTTCTTAATTCATCCATCACCGCATTCGGTTGGTTTGGATATCCCATGGGTGCGGATGCTGACGGAAAAGGATACGCTGTTTTCTTCGGATACAGATGCGGATTCACTACATATGCTTGCATTTCCTCATCAGGAATGTTGGTTGTGTAGAACTCTTCTACCAGTCGGGCTTCCTCCTAAATTTCATTTGCTTGCTCAGAGATTGTTGGTATTGAACCTTGATATGGTGGGAAGCAAGGAATTTCATTCTCTTCCTTATCTTCCTTTTCTTCTTCTTGTTCAATTGGATATCTGGTCGACATCTAGAATGGTATTCTTTCATGGGGCATGGGAATCCTCATTTTCGGTCTATGACTTGTGCTGCTACTATATGTGGATTCTGATAATTAGGTGGTGGCGACCCAAAGGGCCACTTACCTTGCTCAGAGTGACAGTTCATCCAACTGGATGAATATGTACTAATTTCTTGCTTGATCTTGATTTAGACCTCCATTTCCTCAAAAGGATGGTAGGTTGAAATTTCAGATGAATAATACTGCGGAATGCTCTCAGAAGTATCACTAGATATTTTTACTGGCACTTGTGACTAAAATAACGATTATTGCTGGCCATATCTGGTGGCTCATGTTCGGGTGTAGGATTTGAGCGTCTCGCTACTTGACGTCCTTGCCCATAGTAGTTTTTATAAGACATCTGCAGGGATTTATACTTAGGGATAGGTAGACTACCAATCTTTGCTTATCCCTAGTTATCAAATAAATAGTTAAAGCTTAGGTACCAACATATTAATACCTAATTCGCTGAAACCGATGTCTCTGATACCAACCTGTGACACTCCAATCCAGGGCCTAGGAAGTAGCGAAAGACTTTAAAAAAATACTAATTGACATAGAAACTTACTCAGGAATTAAACACCCGAGTATTTGGTTACAAAATAATATTTTGATAATATTACAAGGATTATATTCAAAATCGAGCCATTTTGTATCACGATCATCTATCTCCATGACTCTAATCCTTGTCTATAGCTACCTACACTTAATTACCTGCAAAGGGTTGGAAAAATACGTCAGCGATGAGCTGGTGAAACATTGACCGACTCTAAAATATTTTTAACAGTCGTTAAATACAATTATAGTTTTCGGTTTCGTAATCTTAGCAGGAAAGATTGTCACTCCCGGGATTTGTACCACTGCCCTACACACACAATTCAAAAGTTCCCCGTGTTACATAGCTCCTGTTTGGAGACAGCTTCCTCGAGCTATATTTCCTTAATTGGAGAACCGGTTATGACTGACTTGGATTTGTATGCCAATTGGTCAGTTATATATTGATCCAGCCACATGTGTATTTGGTCTGAGTTTCTTTTATTTTCTATTTTGTATTATAACGATTTTAGAGATATGTAATCTCATGCAAACATTTATTAGACTCCTTGCAATAAACAACATGTTTGCTACAATAGTAAAAACTGTTCTATATGTAAAAGGTTTAACGTATTCACCTTTGATTTTCAGTTCGGTGTCATTTGGAAACCTTTTCTGTCAGTATGCTGTTAACCTATATTTGAAATAGGTTTGCATGAATACCTTGATGGTGTTTCTTGATTAATCAGTAGACCTTAGGTCTAATTTAACATGGATAGAGTTATAGTCGTTCATGAAAATATACTTGTATTTATATACGACGTTTGGGATAGCATGCTTTGGCTTAATAGGTTTTATAACGTTGGTAAGTATCTCCAGGTAAGTTAACGGGTCCCACGGTTGATTGGGATTTACACGAATTTCTTTTCCTTAGGCAAGAAACTTACTACTAATGATATCTCCCTTACAGTTACTACATGCAAGTCAAAATATATAGTTTGATAACATCACTTCATATAAAAGTAATGTTGTTTTCTTTGTAAAAATATTATTTAGAAATCATTTATAGTTTAACGACTATACTTTTAGCAAGGTCTTAAATAACTATATAATGAAGTTACTTAAGCAAAATCCCTACATTAAACGATCACACGAGAATGAGAAAAAGAAAAACATCAGTAACTCGTTTTGTAACTTTGCTATAATGAGGTGATTGGATGTCAGTAGAGCTTCGGAACTTCGTGTCTTGCGCAAACTTCGAGAAAACAAGCCGTGAAACTTAGGGCATGAACTTCTAGGTTAAGTGGGTAAAGAAGTGTTTTTGTGATGATTGGACTCAACCCGTAGCAGCACTCTTTATAGTTGATTTTGGCTTCATTCATATCGCGCAAAGCACAAGTTACTTAGTCGTTCGCGTCGCACGAAGAAGCATTCTGCCACCTCATGGCACATGGCTTGTATAATCGTGCGACGTGTTGACACATACTTTGACACGTGTATCAGATTACTTAACGTGGTTTCGCGTAGCGCGAAAGAAGGCTTTGCGTAGCGCGAAACATCATTATCTCGGCATCTGTTCCAGCTACTTCTCATGGCACGGAATAGATTCAATGTCATATTCGCGTAGCGTAAATAACTTAAAAATCAAAATTTTTATTTTTAACCCTCTATCTTTCAGAATTGAAATTTTTAGCCCAAACTTAGATGGGGGTATTTTCATGGGGTTACAAATGTGGAGTTAGCTGAAATGGTTTATGATGACCTTGCGGTGGATGATGTGGAATTGGAGATAAAGAAAGAGAATAATGGGTCACTCCTGCTAAACGAACCGGTGCTCAACTATGGAATTCTAAAGATAAGAAGCCAAAGCTGTGGGAGAAGAAGTCCTGTAAAACATGTGGAAAGATGCACAGTGATGAGTGCAAATGGGGTGTTGCAACTAATGCATATCACAAGTGTGGAAATGTTTATGGTGGGGAATGCAGGCTAGGGTCTAAGGACTGTTATATGTGCGGGAAGGTGGGGAATTATGCTCATGAATGAAATGCAAAACTAGTGTGTTTCCGATGTGGCAAGACAGGCCACATGGCAAGGGAATCTTCTGAAGCTAAGGAAATCAGAAGAAGGAGGCTGACAAGTCTAGGCCAAAGACTAGAGCCTATATGCTGACCTAGGAGTAAGCCAAGTAGAATTCTGAGGTTGTGTCAAGTACATTTATAGTAATGGTGTTTATACTCGTGTGCTATTTGATTCAGGGTTCAAATAGAAGCTTTCTAGCGACGTTATTTTATAAGTTAACAAAAACGAAAGGTTATCGTATGCCTGAAACATTTACAGTAGAAAATGCTAGTGAAACCTTTGTTAAAATAATGAAAATGGTTAAGGATTGTAAGATAGAGCTAGAGGGGCATGAGTTCCCTGTCACCCTTTATGCTATGACCTTTGGAGGTTTGATGTAGTTTTGGGAATGGATTGGATGTCAGAGTTTCAGGCTCAAATAGTGTGTAGGAGTAAGCTGATAAGGTTGAATTATTTGGATGGTATTATGGTGACGGCCATCGGTGATAAGGAAAGTTTAGGGCTTAATGTCATTTCGATGATAAAAGCTGAAGGTTTATTAGGACGAGGGTTTAGTGCCTACCTGGCATATGTTATCAAAGCTACGGGTGAGACAAAAGAAAAGAAAGATGTTGCTATAGTCTATAACTATCAAGAAGTGTTCCCTGAGGACCTTACCAGAGTAGGAGGTAGAGTTCCATATAGAGTTAACACCCAGAGCGCAGCCCGTCGCAAAAGCACCTTACTGCCTGGCGCCGTCCGATATGAAAGAGTTAATGTCCCAATTGCACAAACTCCTCGACAAATGTTTCATAAGGCCGAGTGTTTCCCACTCAAATTTATCCCAAATATATTAATTAGCTAGTGGTAAATGGGTATCGAACATATGGAGTTTGTGGAAAATGTGTATACTAAGCAATTTATAAGCTAACAAAGACAAAAGTAAAATGCAGAAAGTAGTTTCAATGTTTGGTTTGTTTGTTTTAAGAAATAAAAGAAATTAACACAAGAGTTATAAAAACGTAAGTAAAAGAGTATTCCTCTCAGGTTTCGAATTTTCACGCAACAACAAATGTTAGTGTTCACTAGAAAGAACGTATGGATCAAAATCTAGGTTTAACAATATTAACAATCTACAAACAATCGCATAAACACCATAATAATACTAAACACCGTGGATTAGATTATCATTCTAGAAATTAAAGAACAAATAGCATAAGTGTCTTCCAAATAACCTTACATCCGAGAGAAACACAAAGGAATTAGCCACTCATTGTTTTGATCATCATAAGCATGTGAAATCCGAATCACCAATAATTATGGCTTCAATCTCCACTTAGAAAACCCATAAACAATGTTCTCTTGCACCCAAATTCACCCACCAGATGTTCTAGTTCGAAAGTAATGAAAAGATAATGAAAAGCCTTCTTAAAAAAACATATATGGTGTAACCGTCGTTTCAATGTTGATGCTACCGTAAGCTACGGTGGTATCGTAGCTTACGGTAGCCTTAAACTCTCAATGGTAGCTACTGTCTTTCCATGATAAGGACTACGGTAAGATCTTTACCGTAGCTTATATTAGCTACCGTAAGCTACGGTAGACTCAGCTTGAAAATCAATTTTATTGCTTCATGTCTTTGTTGCTGACTTGATGCCTCAAGTCTTTTGCTTACTTCCATCTTACCACATTAGAGCATCCTTTCAGGTCACTTGTACCTATAATAATAAAATACAATGTAGTCATCTAATGTCTTAAAGTTAAACCTTAAAGCATAAAATTGTTATTATACTTGTAATGATTAAGGTTTGACCTACGGTCCACCCATCACATTCCCACACTTACCCGTTGCTTGCCCTCAAGCAACATATTCAATCATTTATATATATATATATATATATATATATATATATATATATATATATATATTCTTTTAATCCCAACAATCACTTTTTCCACTCACTGTCTCGGTTAAGGTCCAATATCATACCACATTCCTTGTATTTCATATAAGATTAAGCAACACATCACATCTCCTACACAATTAAACCTCTAGCCAAACCTAACGTGCTTCTTGATTTTATCTTATGCAACACCCTCCTCAGAATGAATTCTCAACTCGGTGCATTTTCACACTTAACGACACAAGGGCACATGTACAATTCTGTGATATTCGTGACAAAACCGGTTACACCTCAGTATTTACAAATCAAATAAGCGTTTAACCGCTTATTGCGTAACGAACGAACGGATAACCAAACGGGTCTGGTTATGACCCAGATATCTCGGGGGGGGCATACATAAGTGATATACGATTATTATAAGCTAATATATTAGTATTATGGCCTTAGTTCGATAGCAAACAAGTTAAACGAAAACATGCTTGTTTAACTACCCGCTATAGATTTAAACGCGAAAGATAGTTAAAAACCAAGCATTGTTTCATCCGTTGAGCCGAAAAAGACTTACCAAACACTTATTTGAAATGTTTTAGGCAATTTGTAAAAATATTTTCGAATTTTACAAACGTATACTATGTTTTTATAAATTTATACAAAAATAGCCGAAAAACACTCGTTTTTGCACTGTTTGTCGTACCTGATATGTTTTTCGTGCTAAAAACCGAACCGAAATAAATTTGGACCTGTCTTTTCACGTTTGGGCTTGTAAATTTAGTAGTTTGGGCCAAAAATGAGCCATGGGAGGCCCATGAAGATTTCCGGCCGGAATGGGGCTTATCCCCCTTTTTAAGAACTATATTTTTTCCTAGCTTCCTACTTAAGCTTTGTAAGATATTTTAACTTGAGTATAATCAAAACTTCTGGAGAAAAAGGCTGTGTTCTTCGTCCAACCCATAAAAACCTAGGTAAACATTTATCTTAACTAATTTTATGCATGAATAATTGTGTTAAATATCATATAAACATGGTTTAATTACTAAAAATCATTCCTAATCATGCAAAAACCTTAAAAATGGTCCAAAAACATGTTTTGATTATACTCATGGTTAGGAATCAGAATCATACTTTTTTTGCCATAAACACGGATTAGAGGGTTTAAACGGCGTTTTTACGGCTCAAAAATTCGGTTTAATACCCTAGCCGAAACCCTAAGTTAAGAGGTTGTCATGTTGATGAAACTTGCTTGGTTTGTGATATGGGACCTGTATCTAGCTTGCATAGAAGCACAAGAACCCGAAAACTTGATTAGAAGGGCGAGAACGAACCAAAACCGCCAAGGTAATACCAAATCACTCTATTACGAGCTGTTTAGGATTCGATTGTGATGTGTATATTATTAGGTCATGAAATTTTTTAGGGACATCAGGGACCATATCATTGAGCCCTGTTCAAATTTGGTAATTTTTTGACAATCCGAGAATATTTGGCGAATTTATTACCGAATTATGGCGTTTTGGGAAATTTGGTAATTGAGCCCTGTTTAATTATTTGGGACAAATAATTAAAATGCTTGAAAAATTATGAAATTTTTTGGGAAACTCAGAATTTATTTATTATGATCACATATGGCATTTGGGGTCATTTGGAAAACCCTAAGTATGTTTTGTGCATTTGCATTTAATTGAATTTTCATAGTTGTTTTTGGCTCCGAAATGATATTTGGCAAGATTGTTAGAGTTTGGGATTTATCCAGATTATTTTGGGATATATTTTGGTCACTCAGAAATTTTAGTGGAATTTCGGAAATCGTTTGCTATAAACGGACGATTTTCGCGCTAAATATAACAGATAAAATGATTTTTCATAAATTAATAAATCAGTAAAAAATTCCAAAAATATTTTTATAAAAATCTACATATTTTAATTGATAAGTGTTAAATTTTCATAATATAATTATTAACAGATAATTAATTGTGCTAATTTGAAAATTAAACAAATTCAATTCTGATAAAAACCAACAAGTTCGTAATTAATGAACCTGTTGGAATATCAGAACATCAAGAGTGACCAACAATCATATTTTTGGATTAAGTAAAAATGAACTTTTAGTAAGAAATCCAGACAATTTGGATAAGTTGTGCGCATTTCTCTCCAAATCAAACTGAATAAACGGAAACGAGCCCCGTAGCGAATCCAAAACCCCAATATGTGATCTTTCTTTATAACTCAATCATTTTATCGACCAACACTTTTACCCAAGCTTACATCCCCATAACTGTTTTCTGAACACATAAACGAACAACTTGCCCAGCTGGGAAAACGAGGAAACTGAGCCAAGTTCAGTTTTAAGTATTAAACAATGAACAACATCACAACCGAAGCCTATCGACACTTTCTGGGCATACCAGCTATACCCAGATTAGTTATACAACCCAATCTAGTATAGAGGTTAGTGATACGAGTCAAACGAACTACAAGCTGACGCTGTACTGAATCCCTATTAAACTGTGAGTTTCATGACCCCTCTTTAAACTATTTTTACGAACTTTTGGGCTGAAGAACATGTTGATGAATATCTATATACTCTGAATTGTTTGATGATGGGAATTATCTAAGTGCTGACACACAAAAGTTCCCACACACACGGTGATTAACTTCGAGCTGGTGGCTTATAAATAGTACAATTGGTTTGACAAACCCAAATGGCGCCGGCACGTGTTGTTGAGACTTTATCCCGTTTGCACATGACCATAATTATACAAACACGCTATGTAGTGTTAGACATAGCTACTCGAGGCATGTTGTGGGCGGAAAGGGGGCCACCGTGGTTGATTGCGTGGGAAATGGAGGCACGCAACACGAACAGTCAAGGCTTCACTATAACTTAGCATAATTACGTCATAAACATACAAAAAAGCGTACTTGTGGGCTTACAAACATACATACTTGCGTACATACAAACTGTGATTGTTGTACGCACAACTGATTTCTTGAAACTCACCAACTACTTATAGTTGACCCGTTTTAACATGTTTTTCAGGTACTTGATGGATTAAAAAGTCATTGTGCTACGTATCTGAGTTGCGATCAATGCTGGGTGAATTGATGCAAGTTCGCTAATAGGAAGTAAAGCCTCTTAACGTGTTGGATTTAGTTTGTATCACCTAGTTGTAAACAAAGTTAGATCGATGTAAAATATTGTAAACTAGTTTGTATTGTTCTTTATAAACAATGTGATTGATACCAGAGGTGTTTGTTACATTTCCGTTTAACGCTTCCGCAAATCGCATAACGGGGTGAGACAGAAGTTGGTATCAGAGTCATTGGTTATAAAGGATTAAGTTATCCCTTAGGATACCTAAAATATAACCGTAGTCTCGATTAACTCTGGGAAAATAAATAATAATTTAATATTATATACTGATGGATGTCGGGGTGAACTTGTAGGGCAAGTGGGTTATTGTGGTCTGGAACATAATAAAAGACTTGTTTGTATGAGGGAATTCAAGTAGAAGTCTCAGAACGCGCGGGTAGGTAAAAATTGGAAACATATGTGTATAAAAGGTAATGTTTAAGTATATATATATATATATATATATATATGTAACACGCATACGTGCTTATCTGGAACAAGATGTACGAATACATGTACATACTGTACTGTCGATAATACTAAGTCTCCGTGTAATGAATATTATATTCGATTATAATCAATATTGGTTTAAAATTGTATTTTATTAAAAATAATATTATATTTTATCATAGTTAATATTGTACCTGACCATAACAAAAAAAAAATTTATATGGCCTTAAGTAATGATATTCTCTACTATGATTCCTACTATTGAAAAATATTACTTTTATGACAAATTGTGAAAACGAAAGATGTTGAAATCGTTAGTCTCATATCGGATGAAGAACTGATGTTGCTTGTAAACGAGAATGCGAGGACGTTCTAGCGAGTCCAAACTAAACCTTATTGTATGATTGATTAACAGACCGAGCTTAAATTCAAGGCCCAAAAAGAAACCGTGGAAAGTGTGATCTACATAGGTTCATCTCAAGAGAACATGACACTTCTCGATTCGGACCTAATCTTTATTTTACATACCAGTTTCTAACAGCAAATTGAATTGTTTTCTAGCCATTTCTCCACTTCCGTTGTTTAAAAATAAACACCACTCCCAAGAAAATGCTTAGGAAAGAGTATGGTTTATCAAATTATAAATATAATAGCTATCCTATTAAATTTTTAATAATATAACAAACCGTGACCATCTACATATATCATACACTAATTATGAAAATAGTAATTCCTCTATACCTCACCAGTACCACCGACCTTGATGAACCTTCTTAACTAATAAATTTATCAAACCATCTGTGCATGAGTAAACCACTCCTATATTGTTGCTACGCCAATCAGTTTATCATGAAAGAGAACCCTCACGCTCGTGGACCAATAATGTGTCTTGGCCTGTAGAGATCATACTTACTCCCAACTAATAAATTATTACTTTTATTAGACCCAGCATGCTTGCGCATACTTAATGACCTGATGAAAGAATATTCTGTAGTTACATTTAATAGCATCTAAAAGTCAAGAAGAGTATACAAATGCATCCTGACTATAGCATATGGTCTAAACTTGTAATGAACAAATGTCTACTTATGGGAGAGACATGATAAAGCAGTTCCCCAATGGTAGGATTACATCTAAATAATTGTTGTACAAATTGTGAACTATTCATGATTGTTATAATGTGTGCTCGGATAGACAAGGATAGTATGAAAATGTTGTGTATAGTTTTGATACTCCATGCAAGCATTTGGGAGGATGCTAGGCTGATATGGGAGACAATTTGAATATATTAGTACAAACGTTGACCCTTATCAGGTTAAAATTTCTTGTCACGGGATGACAATTATTGATATATACATGCAAACAATGGCCTTATTAGGCTAAATCTGAGTACTATCCTGGGTATCTGGATACATGATTCGGTGTATGTTATGCATATGCTATTTGAATTATTTGACTGTTAGCTAATGTGATTCCATGCGCAATAAGTTATAGGGAAAATTACTAGTATGTGAAGTTTAGTTGTCTATCATTATAGAATGGCCTTGAAGAAAACCAACATGTGATTTGAGGCAGTTGTGGCCGAAATGATTGTTTGGCGACTGCAGATAGTAACTCTGAAAATCGCAGCGCAATTCACTACCAGCATTAATACAACAATGAATACAAATCAAAGGCTAAGCACTATTATGGCCGCGAATATTATTTCTCCGTCCAATAGTAATACACCTGAAAATGTTATTTTCATGATAAATATTAATATTGTCACGAATAATACTCCCCCATTGGGCACTAATTCCACTACCGATAATGATAATTTCCCCCACTAAATGCCATTGACCACAAAAATTTTTTACCGAACATTAATACTATTCATAACAACCATGACCCTTCACAACGGGAATACTCATTTAAACGATCTAAGTTGTACAAACATGTAAATTTTAGTGGCACTAAAGAATCAAATGAGTTAGTAAAATGAATCGAGATGATAAAGTCTGTTATCCATACCAATAGTTTCCCATAAAATAGTATCGTTAATTATGTTACTATTACACTACTTGGCCATGACTCTATGTGGTAGAAAACGATTATACAAATTCGGGAACAAAAGGCAATTATCAACATCACTTGGACAAAACTTAAAACCTTTATATTGAAACATTCTAGCCCAAAGGAATGAAATCTAGAAATTAAAAACACGAACCCGAAAAAAAAATCCAAAACGAAAGGGTGGGTCAACCGGTATGCACAAACCGCTCTAACAAATTGGTTCGACTAATGCTATGGTTAGTATTCCAGAAGAAGAGACCTTAGTTAATCCAGTTAGCCACTTAACTTTTGAGAATACCGTGACGCAAGTCGGGGTGGTAACTTTGAATTCGATCAGTAAAGGTGTGTTGAGAGTACTGGGAAATCATCTAAGACAAAACGAGCTAATCACGAAACAGGAGTACAATAGCTACAACAATTTAAATGCGCGCGCCTTACAACTCAAAATAATACGACAATCAACTCTAGTTCAGAATTAAACATATACATTGACCATTGGCTAAAGGGTATGTCGAATAAAGGCGTGTCATAAAAGAGGGAAGACTGGATACTATGCCTATAGCCGTGAAACCATTATGAACACTGTAAACTGACATGCTAACCTCATCACTTACTGTTATCCCAATCGTAACCAATTCGATCACAAACTATGACAAACCCTCATGTTTACCATGAGTATGGAAGTACGAAACGCTCCAAAAGGAACTGTCCCTGGTTAAACCATAAACAAGCATAGACGTCTAACTCGGCTAGAGGCCGTGTTTAGTGATTGGATCAGATAATACACGACAAGACTTAATTGTGGTGAAAGAATACACTTGTAATTACTGATTAATATACTTCAGCCTCGTTTGATATAAGTACCGATAGAAGTCTCATTCCTATTAACTTCTTATCCCTGAGAAATTTACTGGTTAGCTAAATAAAAGGTAGAAATCGTGTGTAATGACAAGATAGTTAAAAATTCTTCACCCAAATGATGAAGCGATGATGGTACAAGTAGAGGAGTTTGGTTCAATATCACCTCTCGTTCCTCATCTTAAAATATTAAAACTCTTACAACAGGGGTGTATGGCATTTCTGGAGATTGAACATAAGCATGAAAAACCCCAATGAAACATACAGGGAATATCCCCGTAATACTCGAATACTTCAATATCCTTACATATGAACTACACGAAATCCCACTATCCGACAAATTGAACTCCGAACTGACCTAACCATAGGGGCAACACCTATTACCAAGGCACCTTATCTCCTGGCATTCTCCGAAATTTAAGAATTCATTACGCAACTATAGGAATTATTAGATAAGGACCTTGTGGAACCTAACTATCATCATTGGGGAGCACCAGTGTTGTTGGTAAAGAAGAAGGATGAAAGCTTAGGATGTGCGTGATTACTGGGGAACACAAAAATTACCATCAAAAACCAATATCCTCTCCCATAATCAGGCGACTGGTCCAATAAACTCCAAGGGGCGAATCACTTCTCAAGTATCGACCACTGAACCGGCTATCGTCAAGTTAAAATCCAAGAGAATGATGTTCCTAAAACTTAGTTTCGAGCTCAGTATGATCACTATGAACACTTAGTTATGCCCTTCGGAATGACTAATGCGCCTGTAGTTTTCATGAACATCACGAACCGAGTTAGTAAATCATACCTCGACAAATTCATTATAACGTTATTGATGACCTCCTGATATATTGAAAAACTAAAAAGGGAGACGAGCAACATTTACGAACAATCTTGGAGATGTTGAGGCAGGAGGAATGGTATATCAAGATGTCCAAGTGTGAATTTTGGCTACAAGGAGTACGATTCTTAGAACACGTTATTAGTTGACACGGAATTCACATACATCCGAGCAAAACTGGTAAACACCAGAGTCACCTAGAGAAATTTGTCAAATTTTGAAATTAGTTGGGTATTACCGACGACTTATTAAAAATCCAGTATAACCCAACCTTTTACCGTCCTAACCCAAAAAGAACTGAGTTTATGACTGGGGGAAGAACAAGCGGTGGCTTCTCAATTGATGAGACAAAAACTTTATCAAACTCCTATGCTAAATCTCCCAGAAGGGACTGATGATCTTGTAATTTATTAGGATGCATTCCAAAAAGGGTTAGAGTGCATATTAATGCAGAAAGACAAGGTTACGATATACGCTTCCCAACGATCAAAAGCACACAAGAAGAATTAAACTATCCTTAATCCGGAGTATGGGACAATTAGTTTACATCTAATGCATGGGCATGCTACTATTATGCCATCAAACGCATAAATTACAGGAAGCGTAGAAGCTTATGACCTGCAATTGATCTGTCAAAACTAGATACGGGGTAAAGAAGACGAGTAGAGTCGTGGAACAATTGTAATTGAGAAAAACCGATGCCTTAAGATGAAAGGTTAAAGTTAAACATTGGAAAGTACGGGTATTTGAAACCATTGTTTAGACAAACATTATTGAGCATATTCATATCGCCCCAAAGAAAACCTTAAGAGCATAACATTTAGAAAAAAAAATTTTGTACGGGGACGATAAGAACTTTGCAAAGGAAAACCGATGAAATTCTATACCTCCAACAAACCGAGTCTAGATTCCAGCTTTTGTTAAACTATGTGACCTGATCATGGACGAAGCACATAATTCCAAAGATTATGTTCATCTTGGTGCCGATAAGATGCATAAACATTCAAATAAATACTATCGGTGAGCCGAATGTCTGACTCGTGCTAGAATTAAAGCAGAGTATCAAAAACCGTCAGTAATGTTATAACAACCGGAAACTCCCAGTAGAAGTGGGAACAGATTATAATGAGTTTCACAGCACACTCTCGTAAATCATTCCGAGAACATAGTATGGCCCGGATATTAATTAGTCAGCTAACTTAAATTGCATACTTTCTCCCAACCTATAACGACTACGCAACTGAAAATCATAGAATGGCGCGTCTATCCCATTTATTTCAGATCGAGATAGGCATCAGGCTTCTTATTTTTGGCAAAACTTAGAACACCGAATCGGTTTAAGCACGACCTGTCATTCCCAAATAAAAGATCGATCTGGGCGAACTATACAAATATTGGGATAATTACATTGCAATTGTATATTAAATCTTGAAGGAAATTAAGGCCAGCATTTTCCACTGGTCTAATCCTCGTATTCTAATAATTACCATAGTATTATACGAGCGACACTATAACTGGTACGATACAAGCAAGAGTATAAATCGTTACCTTAATAAGCTAAAATTTAGCAACACTCAAAATGCAAAATCCAATTTGAATCCGGAAACCACAGATACAACTCATAGAAATCAAAAACAAACTGAAGGCCGTATAAATTTAATAAAAGAACTACACCGATGTACGTAATGAATTGTTGACCTTTGAAAAGTTGTTGTTCGAATTGAGGAAATTGATAAGTTGACATCAATATACATAGAATTGTACGAGGTTTCTCAGAAATTAATCCTGTAGCATATTGAATAAACTATCTTGAGAATCGAGTCACTCTCGATTTTAGTTCTACTGATAAATTTCATATATACCAAAATAAACAAATGCCTTATTAACGAGGCGGGGATAGTACCACTTGAAAACTCACACATAACCAAACTTGTAAAGAACCCGTAGAAATAATAGGCGGGAAAGTCAAACAGTTACAACTCAACAAAATGTCAATGGTCAAAGTTTTGGTAAAATGCCTTATAACGGGGAATTATTTGCATTTGAAAACGAAAACAAATATTCTTGTTTGTTCCTAAGAAGCTTTTAACTGGTACATTGAATTTTGGGGACGAAATTTCTTAACAGAGGGAGAATGTGACATTCGTGACAAAACCGGTTAAACCTGAGTTATTTACAAATCGAATAACAGTTTAACCGCTTATTGCGTAACGAACGAACGGATAACCAAATGGGTCTGGTCATGACCCAGATATCTCAAGGGGCCATCTATAAGTGATATACAATTACTATAAGCTAATATATTAGTATTATGGCCTTAGTTCGATAGCAAACAAGTTAAACGAAAACATGCTCGTTTAACTACCCGCTATAGATATAAACGCGAAAGATAGTTACAAACCAAGCATTGTTTCATCCATTGAGCTGAAAAAGACTTATCAAACACTTAATTAAAATGTTTTAATCAATCTGTGAAAATATTTTCGAATTTTACAAAAGTATACTATGTACACACACAAACTCTCTCTTCTTCCCTCATTTCATTCAAGATTCAAACAAGGTGGACTTTTATTCAAGCAAAAGAAAACCTGTCCAGATTCATGTGAGATCCAAGATCGAAATCTAACCAAGGTCTAAAAAGGTATGTCTTAGATGAAATATTAGGTTTTTTAGGTCGGTTTCCTTAACATTTTAAGACTAAGGTGAATCGGGTCTTGTTAAGCATGAAAAGCGTAAACTCTGTAGTAAAAAGGTTACTTGGGTTTAGTCGGTATGACCAAGTGATGTACGCCCGCATCGAGCATTGAAATGGAGTTGTTATAACGCGAAACTTGTCCTAGTGTATAACGGGTGTAACGAGACGTGAAAAATGGATAAATGAAAGGGCCCTAATCAAGCAGAACCGAGACCAAACGAGCCGAATGGCTCCATTCGACTCGAATGGATCCCATTCGAGCTGAAAATGTTTTTTCAAGGTAGAACCCCCTCCCCCCCCCCCCCGGTTCATTAAGGGTTTCGTTAACCTAGAAGTTCGGGGTAGTTAGAACGAGATGATTGGTACTTGTAAACTTGTTAAACAGTTAGCATTGCTCAGCTGAAAAAGGGTGACCATAAATTTTGAAAGGAACCGACTCCATGTGAGAGTAGCCCTATTTTTGTGGCATTCGTGACAAAAACGGTTAAACATTAGCGTTCACACATCAAATAAGCGATTAACCGCTTATTTGCGTAACGAACGAACGAACGATTAACCGAACGGGTCTGGTTTTGACCCAGATATTCTAGGAGGGCCATCTATAAGAGATATACGTCTATTATAAGCCAACATATTGATATTAAGGCCTTAGAATGATAACAAACTAGTTAAACGAAAACATGCTCGTTTAGCTACCCGCTATGGATTTAAACGCGAAAGATAGTTCCGAAACAAGAATTGTATCATCCGTTAAATTGAAAAAGAACTACCAAACCCTTTTTGGGAATGTTTTAAGCGATCCGTGAAAATATTTTCGATTTTACAAAGAAATAGTATGTTTTTCCAATTTTACACAAAAATGGCCGAAAAAACGAGTGTTTTAGCACTGTTTGTCATACCCGATATATTTTTCTCGCCAAAAACCGAACCCGAAATAAATTTGGACTCGGGATTTCACGTTCAGACACACAAAACGATACAAGTGGGCTAAATTGGGGCCCAAGGGGGGCCTAATTCCTTGCGGTCGCCACATTTGAACCATTATAGTTTTTTAGCTTTCCTTTAAGCATGTACACAAGATATTTTACATTCATTATCAACAAAAATCTGGAACTTTACCAACTGATTTCTTCATCCAAAGTTCAAAAACATAAGGTAAAATTCATTTTAATCAACTTTTACAAATTGTTAATCTTGTTTAATATCATATAAACATAGTTTTATTATCAAAAAACATTCCTAACCATGAAAAAACCTTAAAAATGGTTCAAAAACATTTTTTGGTCCTACACATGGTTAGGAACCTAGTTTGATAAGTTTTTTGGCCATAAACACGGATTAGAGGGTTTAAACAACATTTTTACGGTTCTAAAGTTCGGTTTAAAGCCCTAACCGAAACCTAAGTTACAAGGCTGCTATGTTGATGATACATGCTTGGTTTGTGATATAGGACCCGTACCTATCTTACTTTGAAGCACAAGAACCTGGAAACTTGCATAAGAGAGCGAAAACGAACGAAAACCGCAAAGGTAATGCCGAAATGTTCGATTACGGGCTGTTTAGGATTTGATTGTGATGTCCATATTCTTAGCTCATGAAATTTTTTAGGGAAATCAGGGACCGTATCATTGAGTCCCTGTTCAAATTTGGTAATTTTTTGACAATTCGAGAATATTTGGCGAATTTTTTACCGAATTAGGGCGTTTATTTGGGAAAAATAGTTAAAATTCTTGAACAATTATTAATTTTTGTGGGGAACTCAGATTTGATATATTATGATCACATATGAAATTTGGGGTCATTTGGAAAACCCTAAGTATGTTTCGTGCATTTGCGTTTAATCGGATTTTCATAGCCGTTTTTGGCTCGAAAATGATATTTGGCAAGATTGTTACCTTCTGGAATTGCTACATGTTATTTTGGGAAGTGTTTTGGTCACTCTGGAATTTTGGCGGATTTTTCGGAAATCATTTGGTATAAACGGATGATTTTCGGGCTAAATATATCATATAAAATGATTTTTTTATAAATTTATAAATCAGTAAATAAATCCAGAAATATTTTTATAAAAATATACATATTTTATTTGATAAGTTTCTAAATTTTAAGGATCTAATGATTAGCGAATAATTAATTATGTTAATTTGAAGATTAAATAAATTCAATTCTAACGAAAACCAGCAAGTTCGTGATTAACGAACCTGTTGGAATATCAGAATATCAAAAATAATCAAGAAGCATATTTTTGGATTAATTATGTAAAAAAAAACTTTTTGTGAGAAATCCGGACAATTTGGGTAGATTGTGCGCGTTTTTCTCCAAGTCAAACTGAATAAACGGAAACGAGCCCCGTAGCAAATCCAGACCCCTAAATTGTGATCTTTCTTTATAACTTAATCATTTCATCAACCAACACGTTTACCCAAGTTTAAATTCCCATAAATGTTTTCCAAACGTATAAACTAACAACTTGGCCAAGCTGGTGAAACGGGGAAACTGAGCCAAGTTCGATTTTAAACATTATACATTGAACAACATCACAATCTAAGCCTATTGACACTTTCTTGGGGTTACAGCCACACCCAGACTAGCTATACAGCCCAGCTTAGTATAAATATTATATTGATATTAAAATATTAATAGTATTATAATATTAATTATAGGGACTAAGTGATAGCAAGGGAAACGAACCCCGAGCTGACCTCGCACTGAGTACCTACAAAACCGTGAGTTTCATGACCCCTCATTTCAAAATGTTTATGAACTTTTTGGGGTAAAAAGCATTGTTAGATACGTTATCTATCTGGAAATGGTTCAGGATATAAATTACCTAAACGTTTTCATACAAAAGTCCCTACAAACATAACTATTGATTACGTGCGAATGAATGGTGAATAGTATCGTTGACTGATACATTAAGTGGACATGGTACGAATACCAAAACATAATGAAATTACACGTGATAACACGTTTATGCAAATACGTTGTGTACTATTAAACATAACAAGCTGGGTAAATAACGTGGTCTGTAATGGCCGTGGGTGAATAACGTGGTCTGTAATGGCCATAAGGATAACGTGGTCTGTGACGACCATGAGAATAACGTGGGCAGTGGAGGCCACGAGGATATTGTGGGCGGACGGGGTGTAAGGCCCCGTTCCCAGTAACCCTACTTTGGTGTTGGATTTACTCATAAACAAAATTCTAAAATCAGAGTTAATTGAAAACTTCGTGGAATAATTAAAAACTTCAAACATTACATCCCACAACATTCATTGTTGTCTTAACATACAAATTGTCTTTTCATAAGTAATTAGTTGAAACAATCATAACACTTCATCATGGATGCCAGTCTCTTCAGTCCATGCCATGTATCCCTCCTTAAGCCAGCTACCTCAATCTATTTGCCTGCATGCATACTAAAAGTCAGCTACTCTGAATGAGTTCTAGTTAATCATTTAATATACAATACATTCATACCCTTACTCATACGCGTCCGAAGATACGTACCATACCTTATTTACTCTTACTTCTTTCATACAAACTTTATATACATGCACACGCGCTTACAAACTTTTTTTCATAAGGCCTTGTAAATTACCATAAGCTATTCTATCTCTACCATCACATATATTATTAGGGTCTGGTCCCTTCTGTCTCAGATATTATCAGGGTCTGGTCCCTTCTGTCTAAGATATTATTAGGGTCTGGTCCCTTTGTCTCCAATAACCGTACCTGTCACACCACTCGATCATACATTCATTTTCATTTATGCATACTTTACATATCTTCTGGTCATGCACATACGTATATGTACATATTCATTCATATAAACAATCCATACTAACAATCAATACTTAGTCATACATATAACATACACATATCATACACTTACCACTTAAGTTAAGTGTATTAACAACTATCACAAAGGAGTATGCATGCAGCCCCAAAAACATAACGGATAAAGGGGCTAGAATCTCACCTGAAGTCGGTTTCTTTCGCCGTTAATAGTAATGCCCTTCTTTAGCTGCGCACGGCTAACTGTATAACGCATTAGGAGTGTCAAATATCCATTACTACTACTTCTTATATCTAAGTCAATGACACCCTCAACTCACGGGGGTCCGGGGGCAGCGCCCCTAGTAGCGGGGTCTAGGGGCGGCAGCCCCTAGCAGGGTCCAAGGGGCAGGGCCTCTGGCTGGGGTTGAGCTGCATCGGAAAAATTTTATTTTTATTAACAGTCCTTTAACAAAAATGCATCAGAAAATGAATTTTATAAAATTTTTGCATGGAAGAATTTCGCTTCGCATGGGACTGTTTCGCTTCGCATGGAAGCGTTTCGCTTCGCATGAAACTGTTTCGCTTCGCATGGCTAAGCGAAGCGAAATGCCTGTTTCGCTTCTCATGGCTGAGCGAAGCGAAATGCCTGCCTTTCTTCGCTTTTACCATTTTTAAGCCATTTTACTTCGTGGCTCTTCCTCAGGACCTGATTTTTTTTACTCTTTCCCAACTTTTGACACATTCTAACCCCATGCACCTGATCCTGAACCCATCTCTCAAAGTCCAAACACCACCTTTTTATCACAAAGTGCACCCGAGAGGTTATAACTTACCAAGTTTATATTTTTCTGACATTTTACATTATAACTGTTTGCATGACGATTCTAACCATAAAACTTAACCATTTAAACCGAAACCTACCTTTGCTTCGGGTTCGAGTTCAGATCCGGACAATACGTAGATCTGGACGATGATTCTTGCTATATGATGATGTCTACACACGAGATTCTTCCTCCCTTTTTTTACACGGATTTGGATCCGGAGTGTAGAGAGAAAGTGTGTGTGTTTGTGTGTGTTTGGATGAGAAAGGAAAAGAAAAGGAAGAAGTGGTTGGGTTATATATATAGGGGGTTTCATGGGTCCCACCACCCATTCCCAATTCCTGCTTCCCAAACACTTAACACAAGACTATTTTAACGACACACACTATTAACAAAACTTTCTGTTATTTATTTAACAAAAGTTGGATTTTACACGGGGGCCACAGTGTTTGGTGATACGTGATAAATACTATATATGTGCATAAATATGTATATATGTGTATGTCTATCTACATGCTATGTGAATAGGCGTAGGAGATAATGTGGTGTAGGAAATACTAATTATTTATGTATACAATGTGTAACGTTGGATGTTACGCGAAACCGTTGTGGGCAAAAGGGGGCCACAGTGGTTGATGTTATGTGGAACCGTTGTGGACGGAAGGGGGGCCACAATGGTTGATTAAACACAGAAATTGGAAACACGTAGTATGAACAACCAATCACGATTTTATCGTAATTTCAAACTTATATTATAAACTTACATGCATGCATATGTACACACAGAGACACAGCTGTACATATATACAACGTAAATAAAATTTTTATATACACGCGTACATGCAAACTACGACTATGTGGTACGCAGAACTAATTTCGTTAAAACTTATGAAACTCACCAACTACTCGTAGTTGACCTTTTCTTTAAACATGCTTTTCAGGTAATCAGAAAGGTAGAGTAGACTGATTATGTGTTACTTGTTGGATTGTGATCGACGCTATGAGCATTTGAGTTAGAAGTAAAGTAATTGAAGAGCTAGTTTTGATTGTATCATGTAATTTGCAAAAGATATTAGAACAATGTAATATATTGTAAATTAGTTAGTAATGTTTCTTTATAAACAATGTATTTAATGCCAGTTGTGTCTGTTGCATCGCCGTTTTACGCTTCCGCAAATCGCTTAACGGGGTGTGACAATTTTTCTTTGAAAATGTTTTCGGGACTGTGTGCATACTTGTAAGATTAAAAAGATATGAATTTATATATATAATAAGAAAAATGTGATAGTTATTGCAAGACTGAAAGAATAAACTGTAAGACTAGAATGATGGAAATATATGTTATTACTTGTGCTTATTATATGAAGAATGTCAATAACGATTGCAAGAAAGAAAGAATGTTTGTAAGAAATCGTATGTGTTTAACTTGTTTAAATAATGAGTAAAGTAAGAATGTAATGTAAGATTCATGGTGACAACCCCTTCTAATACCTGGGTAAGAATAGAGTGGCCGACTCTAAGATATCGGTGCAAGAGGTCGGGTGGCAGACCCTTATAATATCTGTGCAAGAGGTAGGGCGGCAGACCCTTATAACATCTGTGCATGAGATCGCGTGGCACACTTATAATATTTGTGCAAGAATGTAAGAATAATTATATATTATGTAAGAAGGTATCAGAATAATGCAAGAATAGTACAAAGTAATATTTTATGAATATGAAAGAGCGTGCAAGAATAAATATATATATATATATATAATAAAATAATGAATATGTAAGATGAAAGAAAACATGTACAGAATAAAACTAAGAATGGTACTTGCGTGTAAGATTATGTAAGATAAATGTGTAAGAATAACATGTAATTTGTTAAACTAGAACTCACTCAGTGTAGCTGACTTTTAGTATCCACGCAGGTGAGTAGGATGAGGCAGGTTGTATGAGACGGGACACATGGAATTTAAGGGAAGACTAGTATCGAAAGAATGAAGAATCATGTGTCGATTTGTGCTTTATCAAGACTGTTGTTATGTTGTTTCGAGACAAGTACTTTATGTTTTGTAAGAAAGGTTGACTTTTGTAATTCCGTAAAAGTATTAATTAACTCTGATTTTAGAGTTGTGTTAATGAGTAAATCCAAAACCGAATGTAGCACACCCGGGCTCGGGGTCTTACAAGTATTTTGGTTGCATATATGGTGAAACATTAGTTAAGCCCACATGTTATGATGGCCATGCAGCAGCATCAGTGGTTTTGAGATTTAACCAGTGTTATGAGGATCTTGCATGATTGACATGATCTCACTTTCACTTATTGTTATGTTGAAGAGGATATTTAGTAGAGTATACTAGCAAATCTTTTTCTAGTAGAAATATTAAACCGAGAGGAGAAAAAATATTGTCAGGGGTGTGGATTGCATCTAGATCCAATAGTGAACTGATTCTGAATTAAGTGATTCCTTTCTTTTAATATGTAACACCAAATGACTTGGGAAGGGGCGTCAACCTCATCTATTTTAGTGGGTCGAGGTTAAATTTTAGAACTTGGGTGTGACATTCGTGACAAAACCATGTATGCCTTAGTATTTAATTATCGAATAAGCGATTAACCGCTTATTGCGTAACGAACAACGAATAACCAAACGAGTCTGATTATGACCCGGGTATCTCAGGGGGGGGGCATCTATAAGTGATATGTGTATATTATAATCCAACATATTGATATTATGGCCTTAGTACAATAGCAAACCAGTTAAATGAAAAGATACTCGTTTAACTATCTGCTATGACTTTAAACGCGAAAGATAGTTCCAAAACAATCATTGAATCATCTGTTAAGCCGAAAAAGACCTATAAAACACTTATTTGAGATATTTTAAGCGACCGTGAAAATATTATGGATTTTTATAACCAAATAGTATGTTTTTCTAAATTTACAAGAAATTGGCATATAACACTCGTTTTTGCGTTGTTTGTTGCACCCGATATATTTTTCTCGCCAAAAACCAAACCCAAAATAAATTTGACTCGGGATTTAATATTCGGGCACGTAAAATGAGACAAATGAGCCAAAGTGCAGCCCTATGGGTTACGGCTGCCAACTTGGACCAAACCCCCCCCCCCCCCCCCCCTAGACTTCTACATATTTAAGTTACTAAGATATATTAACATCATTTTCACTCAGTTTCTGGAGAACAAGACCTGGCTTCTTCAACACACACACTAAACCCTAAGGTAAACACTCAAGCTTGATTATTTTAAGCTTGATTAACATGAATTTTTGCATAAAACTTGAACTTTGTTTACCAAAAACCAATTCTAACCATGCAAAAACCCTAAAAATTATACAAAAACATGTTTTGATCATACACATGGTTAGGAATCTAAATTTATAAGTTTTTTTTTTGCCATAAACACGGATTATGGGGTTTAAATCGCGTTTTTACGGTTCAAAAGTTCGGTTTGAAACCCTAACCAAAACTCTACGTTTTTGGCTGGATTTTGATGATACATGCTTGGTTTTGTAATATAGGACCTATAGTTACAATGGCTAGAAGGCCAAGAACCCGGAAAGTGAGAAAAGGGTTGAAACAGTCGAAAATCACAAAGGTATTGCCGAAACCCTCGTTTAGTGGCTATCTAGGATTCAATTGTAACGTGCTTGTTGTTAGATTCTGAAACTTTACAGGGATATCAGGGACCATATGAATGGGTCCCTGTTCAAATATGGGAATTTTTCGACAATCCGAGAATATTTGAAAAATTTATTACCGTTTGGGGACGTTTATTTGGGAAAAATACTTAAACTACTTAAAAAATTATGATATTTTGTGAAGAACTTAGGTATTGCATAACATGATCTCATATAAAATTTGTGGTTAATTGGAGAAGCCTAGCTATGGTTGCATTTATTCGAGTTTTTATGGCCGTTTTTGGCTCAAAAAGGTATTTTGGCAAAATTGCTAAGTTCTGGATATTTTATAGGGTATTTGGCAAGTCATTTGGATCTCTCAGAAAATTTATCGGAAACGGACGATTTACCGATTATAAATAACATATTAAATGATTTTTTATAAATTAATAAATCAGTAAAAATTCCCAGAAATGTTGTTATAAAAATCTACATTTTTTAATTACTAAGTGTATAAATTTTCATAATTTAACGATAAACAAACAATTAGTTGTGCTAATTAGAAAGTTAAACAAATTCAATTATAAAAAAAACTGACAAGTTTGAGATTAACGAACCTGTTTGCATATCAGAACATCAAGAGTGATCAAACATCATATTTTTGGGATAATTGGATAAAACCGAACATATTGTGAAAAATCCGGACAATTTGGTTAAATTGTGCGCTTTTTTCTCAAAACCAAAACGGAAATGAGCCCCGTAGCGAATCCAGAGATCTAATCTTTTGTTTTTCTTTATAAATTTAATCATTTTATCAACCGACATGTTTACCCGAGTTCATGTGATCATACCTGTTTTCTAAATGCGTAAACGATCAACTTTGCCCAACAGGTGAAATGGTGAAACTGAGCCAAGTTCGATTTTCAACTTTAGACATTGAACAACGTCACAATCTAAACCTATTGACATGTTCTGGGCATGAAAGCCATACCTCAACTAGATATACGGCACAGTTTAGTATGGAGATTGTAATAAACATTAAAATATTAATATTATTATAATATTGATTATAGGGACTAAGTGATAGCACGTGAAACAAACCATGAGCTGATATCGCACTGAGTACCTACTAAACGTGAGTTTCATGACCCCTCTTTTTAAACTGTTTTATGAACTTTTGAGGTGAAAAGCATGTTTATATATATTTATCTGTTTGGAAAGTTATTATCATAGAAATTGCCTCAGTGCTGACATACAAAAGATCCCTATAGTAATTGATTATGAGCCATAGAATGTGGATAGTACTAATGATTATATACGTGATCCTATCAAGAATCAAACTTATTTAAACGTTCATGCTATTCTCTATTTCCTTGAGAAGGGCGCTCAGCGTACAGGAACTGTTCAGGATATTTTAAAAAAGGCAAAGGTTTTTAAGGAACTTGGCTCTAATAAAATGAAATTCAATTACATTAAGAAAATAAAAATTAAGGATAGGATAGTGATTTCTGTAGCATTTTGGACATCTTTTCTTTACTATGTTTTTTTATTTACTTATTTGTTTTTCTTTCTCTACTTATTTTCTTGCTATCTTTGTCTCAATTGATCATTGCTTTTATAGAATCTTTTTCTAAGTAAACCTTATTTGATGGATCCTTACCAATATAGAAAATTCTGACATTACCTGCAGTTTTTATATACGTGACAAATTCAATTGAGTATGGTGCAGATGCCAAGGTTCTGCTGCAATTGAACAAATTAAATTGAGTATGGCTGGAATGCCAATATTCAACTTGTTGGGCCTTATTTTGTGGTTTATGCTTTGTATATTAGGCTTAGTTGGGCTTATGTATGTAAACCGAGATCATTTGATCTTTGTAGGCTTTAGTTTGTTTTGGGCCTAGTTGGTAGTCTATATATAGGATATGTGTTTACTATTGTGGGGTTGTTCGTCCGAAGTAAGTTGACACCCGTGGAAGTTTGTTAAGGTCTTAAGCACCCGACGTATCAATATACGTGTGTTTTGAAGCTTTTTCATCGTGTATGTTTGTGTTTGTCTTGGTGTTATAGAATCAGCTTGGTGATTAGTTTCCGCCTAATCATTGAGTTATTTGATATCACATTGAAAGATCCTGTATCGGGACTTACAATTGGTATTAGAGCCTATAGACCTATTCTAGGCTCGGTTATTGGTGATATCAAGGATTCTGGCGGTGAATTAAGGGTGTGCTTTTGGTTGAAGTTTTCTGGATCTTGAAAAAGTGTCCTTCGTGTTCTTCGACTGGTTAGAAGTTTGTTTGGAATAGATTTTGGTAAATCTCGTGTTTAATTCGGATCCCATCATTATCGGGATTTAGTTGAATATTCAAAGATTACCATATCTTGAACTAATCTTAGTTCTCGGTAAATCTGTTTCGGTTTTCGGGTTGATTTCAAGGCTTACGGGAAGATCTCGAAGTTCTCGGTTAAACTTTAGGGTTTTCGGGAAGATTCCAAGGTTCTCGGATAAAATTCATGGTTTTCGGGAAAACTTCAAGGCTTTTGGAAAGATTTCAAGGTTTTCGGGAGGATTTTCAAATTCTCGGGTTGTTTTCGACGTTTTCGGTCAACTTTCTATGTTTTCGGAAGACATTTGTTGTTTTCAGTCTCTCTTTTCAAGTTTTCGGTTAAGGCTATTATGGATCAATCAGCTGTTAGCACGCCTTCCAATGTCACTCTTCATCAAGAACTCGACTCCATCATGGGGACTACCACTCGCGTGCCCCGTCTAGTGTCTTCAAAAGGGTTTGCTGAGTGGAAGTTAAGGTTTGAGAAATATGTGAAGGCAAAAGATGCAAAATTGTGGAGGAGCATAGGGTCTGATGAAATGGAGACGAAGCCAGTTGAGTCGTATACGGATGCTGATTTAGATAAAATTGAGCAAGATAAGAAGGCTCTGGCTACTTTGACCATGGCAATTTCGCCTGAAATTGCCTTGGGATTTAGAGAGTTCGATTCTGCTAAAGCACTTTGGGAGGCTCTTATAAAAGTGTTTGAGGGAAATCATGACATGAGGAGAAGTAGGCAGGATCTCCTAAGACAGTAATTCAACATGTTCAACTATGTATTGGGAGAATCTCTTGAGAAACAGCTACACAGGTTCATCTCATTAGTCACCAAAATGAGATCGGCAAATATACATCTCTCGTCTGCTGAGATTAACAACAAGCTAGTCAACTCACTTCCGCAGAGCTGGGATTTGAATGTGGCTGTTATTAAGAAGACTAAAGATCTAGCAAGATTGACACTTTCTAAGGTGATGGCAATTATCAAGGCGTGTGATATGGATGATAAACAACGTGTAATCAATCATGCAAACACCCATAATACTGTTGGTTATGGCATTGCTTCCAATAATGCTCTTGTCTCACAAGATAGTTTCTCACTGTTCAAGTCATCCCAGGGTCAGCCAGCTCAATCGCAGCCGTCTCAACAGACCTTTTCCATGTTCAAGTCAGCTCAAACTCAACACATTCCACAACCCGCGTCAACTGCTCCTGTCTTCTTTCCACGACCAGCTCCTGCACCGAAATCACCAACTCCTATGGTCACCTACAGCCAGTCTCCCATTCAAATTCCTGTTATTTCTAAGGAGACACAAGAGAACATCGCTTTAATGGCAGGTTTTATGAACTGCTATAATGCCTTTCTTGCTGGAGACTTGGTACAACCCGTTGTGGCCGCGGAGCTGGATCAAATACATCCTGATGATGTGGAGGAGATGGACATTTCTTGGCAAATCGCCATGGCTGTTTTTAGAGCCAAAAAGTTCACTAAAAGGACAGGCAGGAAGAACTGGAATGTGCATGCAAACTAGAAGGTGGGATTTAACAAGAGTTCTTTGAGGTGCTATAACTGTCATAAGCCTAGTCATGTTGCTCATGAGTGCACCAATCCAGCCAAGGAAGGGAATAGAGAGAGGGCGTTGGTTCCAGTGACTAGTGGAAGAGGAGAAAATGTGGCTAGTTCAAGTGTGGGTGAGCGTGGTTTGGTGGCTCACAGTTTTTCTTGGGAGGATCAGATGGCAGCATTGAACATAAATGATCAATTGCAAATTTTGCTGAGGTGAATGTTAAGAAGAGGAGAACGAAGCTATGGAGAAGGTCAGGGATCTTCAGCATGCCTTCATGGTCTTCACCTCCACAAAATCCCCCGAGGCAAGTCCTGTATTATGCTCTCAATCATGCATTGATAAAGTAAGACTGTATAAAATTCACAACAGTAACTTAATTAGGGAAATGGAGTGTGTTAAATATGAAAATTCCACACTTAAGAAACTTGAAAGATAAAATAGAGGCACAGCAACAAGATTTTTCTAAATTGTAATTGGACTTTAGCACAAAATGTTGTCACCATCTAGATGCTAGAAAGAAAATTGCTGAACTAACCGCCAAGTTAGATGTATCGAAGATGGAAATAGCGAAGCTAACAAATAAATTCGAAAATGCTGAATTCAACTTTAAAAAGTTTGATGTCTCTAGTGCTGTGGTTGAATCAATGATAGAAAAACAATTAAAATGGAAAGAGAACAAGGGTGTGGGTATTGGGTACAACATGGTTCCCCCTACATATAATAACAAATACACTGGACTTCCTCTTACCAAGGAAGAAGAAGAAAAGGAAAAATTTTTGAAGTATGGTAAGTCAACTGCAACCGACAAGGGCACGGCTGGTTCAGACACGGCAACTAAATCAACCTCTGGGGTGAACGATTATGTGTTTGGTAACGTGCGAAGTTATCAAGCTAAAAATGCTTTTAAACAGTCATTGATGTGTTTGGTAGCTTTCCATGATAAGTAAAAGTTTGAGGTGATATAAACTAAATCTGCTAAACTTACTGTGGAAAATGATTTTAAAGATGCTTGCATGTCCCTAGATACATCATTCGGAATTATATGCAGAAAAGTTATTACCCAGTCATACACGAGCCCGTTAGTTTTTTGATCGCCAAAATATTGTATTTCATAATAAAAAATAAAAAAACTTGATGTAAATTATTATCATTCAAATATATTTATTTTAAAAGCTTAAAGAGGCATCAGGGAACTATAAGAATGGGGCATACAAATAAGTCATAAACATCCTGAATGTAAGGCTTGTAAGTCCGGATGGCATGTAAGTCCAACGTTCAACCTTAAAGCTTAAAACTATTTACGCATAGAAAAATTCTTTTGATTAAGCACTAGGGGGTTGGAGTCAGATTGGGGTGATCTGGGGAAAGCCAAGTAAGCTTTGAGAAAAGATAAGGGGAATCATGAGTCCATAAGTGGTGTCCATGTGATCTTTATGCCTAATTGAATCTAATCGTATCACTATCGCAACAAAAATCATGCTAAGTTTATAAATACCCGCTATCAACCTTTTCACTATGTCACAATAACGCTGAAAATGGATCATTGTGAAAGTATCTTAATCAATATGATTTCATGTTTGGGTCTTTTCTTAAAAAGGTTGCTTGTTTTAAAACAGATGAAATTTGATACCAAAATATGTTAAATCTACTAAATGCTAGATGGGTAAATCATTTTCGTTTTAGTTTAGTTTTTGTTCTAATTTTATTTTATTTTTAATTTTTATTTTTTATCTCATGTTTACTCGTGTCAGAACAGATGTCTTAAGAAATCAATTTTTTACATGAATCGTGATAGTTTTTAGATCATGAAATTTGACGACTGCTAATTTTGATTAGTGGGCCATTCTGTTTGGCCCAACAGGTTTCACTGTCATATGATCTCGGCCTGGTTAATTTTCCCCAAAGAGCTGTTCTCGGCCCGTCTGGATTCTCGGCCCAAAATAGTTGTTCCCAGTCCATATGAGTTCTCTACCCAGATGGGTACATCTCGGAAGTTTAAAAGGCACTCATTGCACATAATTAGTCATTCTTGAAACTTGCAAACACTCAAGAACTTTAACCTTCCAAAATCTTCCAAGATCTTCCGAGATCAAAAACCATCTAATCATCCATTATCCGTCTTTTCATGCCTTCATATAAGTTTTTATGCAGAAATCTTTGAGAGAGGTAAGAAAAATCTAGCCAGTTTCTATCTTTGATTCTTGGGTATGATGGTTTTGAGGTAATAGTGACTCGATCGGTCCATGATTTTAGTCTATCTTTTTGGTTTCTTCTTAAAGTTACTGATTGTTTTTCTGAGTTTTTGAATGAAGATGCAGGTTTGGTCATCAATGGTGATTGGTAAAATAGAGAAGATGATGGGTCGTGGCCATGTATTTTTGGTGGAGATTGACTGAAATCTCTTGGTTAACCAGAGAATTCCTTGGTCAACTGACGTCTCAAGGAGTTCTCGATCAAACTTTGATCGAGAATCCATCTGTTTAACCGAAAACATATCGTATTCGACGTTTCAGAGTCGATTGAACCTATGAACTCCTATTATTTTCTTTAACCAAAGGCATGAGTATCTACTTCTATTGGAAAGTAGCATGACTTATGCTTCATTGTTAGTCGGCTTCAATATTTCAGGAATAAAGGCACTAAATAAGACACTCAACTTACAAGTGCCTCTTCCGAAGCCACGGTATATATGCCAGAAGAAAGATATAAAGGAATGGATGCTGATCAATCAGGCTGGGAAACAGGTCCCACTCCAAAAAATGATACATCAAGTGGCGGCTGGGGAAGCTGCTAAATCTGACCAAGCTCAACATACGAAGGCTACAAATGCATGTTAAAGTCTACGGTTGATATTTTGAAGATAGCTGACTTCAAGCAATAAACCAAGGGGGGGAATGTTGGGCCGTATTTTGTGGTTTATGCTTTGTATATTAGGCTTAGTTAGGCTTATGTATATAAACCAAGATCATTTGATCTCGGTGGGCTTTTGTTTGTTTTGGGCGTAGTTGGTAGTCTATATATAGGATATGTGTTTACTATGGTGGGGTTGTTCGTCCGAAGTAAATCGACAACCGTGTAAGTTTATTAAGGGCTTAAGCACCCGACGCATCAATATACGTGTGTTTTGAAGCTTTTTCATCATGTATGTTTGTGTTTGTGTTGGTGTTATGGAATCGGCATGGTGATTAGTTTCCGCCTATCATTGAGTTATTTGATATCCCATTGAAAAATCCTGTCTTAGGGCTTACACTACTGCAATTTAATAAACTAAGTTGAGTATGACACATATGCCAAGGTCTACTGCAACTGAACAAACTAAGTTGAGTATGACACGTATGCCAAGGTCTACTGCAACTAAACAAACGAAGTTGAGTATGGCATGTATGCCAAATTTCTGCTGCAACTGAACAAACTAAATTGATTATGGCACGAATGCCAATAATTTACTATAATTATACATGACTATATATTGATACATACACACTATGTAGTGCTAGACATAGTTACTTGAGACATGTTGTGGGCAGAAGGGGGGACACAGTGGTTGATTGCGCATGGGAAATGGAGGCACGTAGCACGAACAAACAATCACGGTCTCACTATAGTTTTTCATAATAACATCATAAACATACAAACATACCTATGAACATATAAACATACAGATGTACATACAAACATACAAACATACATACATATAAACACGCAAGTACAGACAAACTAGTATTGTTATAGTACACCTAACTGATTTCGTTAAAACTTATGAAACTCACAAACTATTCATAGTTGACGTTTTAACATGCTTTTCAGGTGTACAGATAATTGGAGTAGATTGCTTATGTGCAACGTGTTTGGATTGTGATCGAGGCTATGTGAATAGATGCAACTGTGTTAGTAAGAAGTAAAGCAGTTAGCGGACTAGTTTTGATTTGTATCACATAGTTTGTAACCGAAGTTAGAACGATGTAATATATTATAAATTAGTTGGTAATGTTTCTTTATAAGCAATGTGGTTGATACCAGAGATGTCTGTTACATTCCTGTTTTACGCTTCCGCAATGTCTAGTCGGGGTGTGACATTAGGATTAGAAATAGCACCATCTTATAGATTGAAAGTTATGTTACAATAGGTTGGTAGTTAATGCTTTGCGATGAGAGATTGCTTATGGACAAGCAATGTTCAAGTTTGGGATATTTAATGTGCCCGAAGGAACGCATGTTTTTATAAGTAAATATACCAACATTTAAATACATTTTCTTGTGAACATGATATAAATAGATAAGTAATGTATAACCATGAGTGATTTGCAAATACTGGTCGAAAAGAAGTGAAAATTTGAGGCGGATGAAGGCCAAGAACCCAAAAAAGCGTGAAAAGCGGCTAAACAACCGAAAACAAGGTATTACCGAAACACTCGTTTAGCGGATTTTTAGTATTTGATTGTTAGATGCTTGTTGTTAGCTATGAAACTTTCAGAGACATCAAGGACCATATGAATGAGTCCCTATCCAAATTTGGGAATTTTTCGACAATCCGAAAATATTAGGCGAATTTATTACCGTTTGTTAGGGTTTATTTGGGAAAAATACTTAAACTGCTTGAAAAAATATGAAATTTTGTTGAGAACTCAGATATTTAATCACAAGATCACATTTAATTTTGGGGTCAACTGGAGAACCCTAGCTATGATTTCTGGATTGGCGTTTATTCGAGTTTTAACGGTCGTTTTTTGCTCGAAAAGGTAATTTAGCAAAATTGTTAAGTTATGGAAATTTTACAGGAGATTTTGGAAGTCATTTGGATCACTCAAAAAATTTATTGGATTTTCCGGAAATAGTTTAGTATAAACGGGCGATTTACCTATTAAAACTAGCATATAAGATGAATTTTTATAAATTAAGAATCAGTAAATATTTTAAGATATATTTTTATATAAATCTACATATATTAATTAGTGAGTGTGTAAATTTCTGTAATTTAACAATAAACAGATAATTAGTTGTGCTAATTTAAAAGTGAAACAAACATTATTTTTGGTTTAATTGAGTAAAACCAGACATTTTATGAGAAATTCGGACAATTCTGATTAATTTTGCATGTTTTCTCCACACCGAACTGTATAAAACGAGCCCTGTAGCAAATCCAGACACCTAAAATCTGAATTTTCTTTATAAATTGAATCACTTTATTAACCGACACTTTTAAACAAGTTTGCGTGATCTTACCTATTTCCGAAACGTGTAAACGACCAACTTGGCCCAGCACGCGAAACGGCGAAGCTGAGCCAAGTTCGATTTTAAACATTAGACATTGAACAACGTCACAATCTAAGACTAATGACATGTTTTGGGCGTGACAGCTATACTTAGACTAGATATACAGCCCGGTTTAGTGTTTGAGACTATAATAATATTAAAATATTAATTATATAATACTGATTATAGAAACCGAGTGTAACGAGCTGAACGAACTGTGGACCGAACCGATACTATGCTGAGTACACCACAATACAGTGAGTTTCATGACTTCTCTTGTCACACCCCTAACATAAGGCGGAAATGTCGGGGTGTGAGCTGATTGTTCACAGCTCAGAGGTACTACCATAATTAAAAATGGAAATAACTATTAAGTTAATTATTTCAAATTACAGTGCACAAATATCCATAACACAAATAAATAATTTAAAATAAATAATCCAATCAAGATAAATATAATCTTCATTAAATTCCCTATGGTCTTTACTAGATATCCTTTTCACGTCAAACTTCAATTCAAAGGCAACCTGCATATGCGTAGAAAATAGATTTTGTCAATAACACATGTTGAGTGAGCTTATCACCAGTTTTTGCAATGTTATAAATTAATAATAATAATAATAATAATATAAGAAATAAACAAAACGTAATAGGTTACGGTAAATAAATCAAGCCATGAGCAAATAAGGTGTTAATTAACCATTACCAAGCGAATCGGGCACCGGTAAATCAACTATAAGCAAGTAATAAGACCGTTGCCAAACAAATCTAGTGTGGGTCAATAGTATGATCATACTATGAATGAGAATATGTTGGACCTCTCCGAATGCGATAAAGTAAAAAAAAATAAGCATGTAGCAAGTATATTTGATAGATCACACACAATTACATGTTTGCTATTTTGAGATATATAGATAATACAAAATACGGATAAGTCGCATAAAAGATAGCAAAGTTTGATGCGGAATCTGGAGAAATTAAAACGGTCTGTTTTGAAACCCTAGCACGTTGGTTTGCCAAATTTTTTAATTCATAAAATTCAGCGAATTTTTTTTTTCAATCAGTGGTCTTGTTGTAATTACTCTTGCTTGCTGAGAAATTGCTAGAAATTTGATATGCAATGGACTAATTTAGTAAATAGCTTGTAGTATTGTCAAAATTTTGTAAAAGTTAATTTGTGTGAGTAGGATCAGGGTTTCAGTTTCTCAGCAGCCATACATATGTCAAATTTATTGTTTAATATCTTAAGTATTTTGGTTTGCAATGGAATTTATATCAAATATGTTGGTGTTTTGTTTTTCTTCGATGTATTTATTTGTATTATGGAATCTTCGGTATGTTTGGGTGTTTATGGAATCTTCGGTATGTTTGGGTGTTTACAAATGTATTAAAATTATGTCTATGAATTTGAAAAGGAAACGAGCTGCCTATATAAAGGTGGAGCTTGGGCGCAATAACTAAATAAAGTTTGTTTAAGGTTCAGCTCGATCTCAATAAAGCTCGGCTCATTTTTGAGTTTTTTATCAATTCGATCTCAAGGTGCTCGTGAGCGGCTCGGTGTAACATCCAACTTTTTGTTAAATAATAAATGACGGAAAGTTTTGTTATTAACTTTGTGTCGTTAAGTTAGTCATGTGTTAAATGTTTGGATAAGGATTTGAAATGGGAACGGAGAGTGGGTGGTAGGACACATAACCCACTATATAAACCCAACCCACCCACCATTTCACCATTTTGTCTCCCTCCCCACACACTAAAAACACACACACTTCTTCTCTCAAACACCCGGATACAAATCCGAGCAAAAGAAAGGTGAATCTCGTGTTCAACGTCATCGAGCAACAAGAAATGTTTGGAAGATCCTGCGTGTTGTCCCAATCTGAACTCGAACCCGAAGAAAAAGGTAGGTTTCGGTTTAAATGGTTAAGTTTTATGGTTAGAATCGGCATGCAAACAGATATAATGATAGATCGGGTTGTGAAATGTAAGAAAAATACAAACTTGGTAAGTTATAACCTCTCGGGTGCGCTTTGTGATAAAAAGGTGGTGTTTAGACTTTGAGAGATGGGTTCAGGATCAGGTGCATGGGGTCAAAATGTGTCGAAAGTTGGGAAAGAGTAAAAAAATCAGGTCCTGAGGAAGAGCCACGAAGTAAAATCGCTTTAAAATGGTAAAAACGAAGAAAGGAAGGCATTTCGCTTCGCTCAGCCTTGAGAAACGAAACAGGCATTTCGCTTCGCTCAGCCATGCGAAGCGAAACGCTCCCATGCGAAGCGAAACGCTCCTCCCATGCCAGGGGCTCTTCCCCTTGGATCCTGCTAGGGGCTGCCGCCCCTAGACCCCGCTACCAGGGGCGCTGCCCCCGGACCCCCGTTAGTTTAGGGTTTCATAAATTTAGATGTAGGAAGTAGTGGTAATAGATAATTGACACGCGTAATGTATTGTACAGTTAGCCGTGCACAACTAAATAAGGGAATTACCATTAACGGCGAGAGAAATGGACTCCAGGGGAGTTCTAGCCCCATTTCTCTTTGAAATGTTTTCGGGGCTGTGTGCATACTCCTATGTGATAGTTAATACATTTACTTAATTGATAAGTGTATGATACGTGTATGACTATGTATTGGATGTTATTACTATATAATGATAGTATGAATGAGCATGTATATATATATATTATATATACATTTTACATGTAAAATATGCACGTATGATAAATGTATGGTTATTCGAGGTAGTAGGGACCAGACCCTTATAGTATCTGTGATGTTAGGGACCAGACCCTTAAAATATCTGTGATGATAGGGACCAGACCCTTACAATATCTGTGATGTTTAATATAGAATAGCTTATGGTATACCATAGGGTTTTATGAAAGAAAGTATGTGAGTATATGTATGCATGTATATAAGGTATATATGAAAGGAGTAACAGAAAACTAAGGTATGAATACGTATCTTCGGACACGTATGAGTAAGGGTATGAATGTATTGTATGTTAATTGATTAACTAGAACTCACTCAGCGTAGCTGACTTTTAGTATGCACGCAGACAAATAGGTTGAGGCAGCTGGCTTAAGGAGGGACACCGGGAATGGACTGAAGAGACTGGCATCCATGATGAAGTGTTATAACTATTTTAATTAATTATTTATGAAAAGACAATTTATATGTTAAGACAAGAATGAATGTTTTATAATGTGATGTTTGAAGTTTTTAATTATTCCGCGAAGTTTTTAATTTACTCTGATTTTAGAACCGTTTTTATGAGTAAATCCAACACCAAAGTAGGGTTACCGGGAACGAGGCCTTACACTTGGCTTATTTGCACCCATATTCATATTTTGTTTATAAATTGTATACCCTAAATTTCCAATAATTAAATTTACAAAACACAAAGTCTTATCTAAAATCAATAAAGTAACTCCAAGTAAAAACTCTCCGAAGATTGTGAAAGGTATATTGAATGTAAATTGTTCTACTGTATAGGATACATAGTAAAACATTTGTATAGATATTCTAAATTATGATGCATGATAATCTCATTACTAATCTGTCTTGAAAATTTGGTATAAAATTGCAGAAAATTCTAATAAGTATATATGGTTAAAAAGTCCTCTCAGATTACCACATCTCATAGTTTAATATGAAAAGATTATTTGGATCTTAAATGGGGTAAAATGGATTACTTCTATAGCTGTACAGGAATTTCAGCAAAACTAATGGCCAAAAATTACGCTGCTGACCCGTTTTTCTTGAATTTATATAAAATAAACGATAGCTCGGATAAATGTGTAATATATATCGTTGAAAAGCTTTCCTAGTCTACTATGTTTTAGCTTTGTTCATGTTAAAGTAATTCAGGTCGTAAGAGTCTCAAAATCCGATTTGAGCAGGTGTTACGTAGAAAGTAATTATGAAATTAATTATGAGTCGGCCTTGGTTAATCTTTCATGGTAATGAATTGTAGGTAAAGCTAGTGTGGTTGTTTTATTAAAGTGATCGAGTCAGGTGGACAAACAAGACGGCTTTAGGAAAAGTTATGGTATGGAGGCTGGAGATGATCAAGTCTAGAGAGGGGGTCAATGAAGTGAAAAATTATGATATTATTCTCTTCATAAATAACGTTATCTATTGGGTTGAGTTTATGATATAACATGCTATGAAGTCTATTTCGTAGTTGGTTAAGTAGTTAGTCATAGGCCTCATGTGTTATTGAGTCAGCCCTATTATTGTGAACTATTGGTTATTAAATAGGTTTTGTTCTTCGTAAGGATTAGCTTTTATACAAGCGAGCCATGTTAGAATTTTCTAAAATCTATTGTTAATAGCTCTGACTAAACAAACATATTTCCTTCAGCACGAAATAGTTCATTGGGGTAAAATAGTCATTCTGCACATTCATTACTAGCCAAATAACACTTACTTGTTCAACATTTACTGGCTCAGAGCCTCTTAATCATTTAGACATCTTACTGGTTCAGCACTTAATGGCTTAGCACTTGCCAAAAAATCTCTTAGTCTTATTGGCCCTACATTTCCACGGATTGATATCAGGTAACTTACATGCACTATACTGTACGTACGATAGGTAAGCTTTCCCGTTAACATGTTAGTCTAGTATTTTAGGTTATTTCCCTTTAAAACTAGTTTATGCATGATCTTAATTATATATTACTATTCGAGCACGTCACAAACAGTCTTTTTTGCATTCCCTCACAGTGGTCCATTCCAATCCAATTCTGAATCATGAATACTAATCACTACCTTATAGCCATGTGTGGATATAGGTATTGGGTTAGGGGTTCACCGGAACCATCTGAATTTCAAAATTTTAATAAAATGTCTATAAAAAAAACCTAGATTGAAACACCTAAATAGAATAGGTAAACCACTATAAAAAATTGTATATGTTGTGATGGTTAAGAATACTCCCATAGGGTTTTTTGTTCGGTCAGTTGGTTGTACGGAGTCAAAAAATAATTAAAAACTCTATTTAATTCACCAACCAAGTTGGTGTACCGACTTGAAGTCGGTTGTTGAAAACTCAATTTAATTCACACGTCATTTTAAAGCCTTGATTGTTTTTCCTAAATATAATAGTCTAATTGGTTTTGTAGATATATTTTATCATCTCATTTTTATTTTTAGCTTATCGATTAAAAAAAGGAAAAACTAAAATTTATAAAAAACAAATTCTCTATTTATAGAATATTTGACATATTTGCATACCATCTCCATCACTTCCAATTCACTACTTCTAATCTCTTTTAATTTCTTGCTTTAGGTTATGGATCCAAATTATTATTTAATGGTTCGGAAGATTATTTGAATGCTCAATATGATGAAAACTCTTCTTTCTTTCCAAATCCAACTCAGGTTCAGTCATTACCACACGAAAAACCACAAAAACATCTATAGACAAGTGGGATGTTGTTGAAGATATCGTTTTAATGTCAGTATGGCGTATGGTTAGGGAAGATAATATTCTTGGCAAAATCCAAAAAAACCAGCACTGTGGGCGTGAGTAATGGAATTGTATGAAGCAATTCGGTCAGAAAAACCACAAATTATAGGTAACAGGAATGAGAATCAAATGAGGTCGTCTTAAATAACTTAGCTAAAATGGCCAAAAGTGGGTTAGAGCATAGCATGAAACGTATCGCCAGAGATGAAGTGGAATGAGCTTGAAAGATGTTGAGAGTGATGCCCATAAAATATATAAGGGAAGTGGGAGCAAGTTAAATGGCAACATTGTTTTTAACGAAGTTATGTGTAAACACCATAAGTGGGATTCAAAATTGGATTATGATACAACACATTCCCATCCTGCATATGAAGTGAATGAAGAAACCATTATTACTTCGTATAGTGCATGTTGTTACAACTAATAACATATTCTAAACAAATATATGATGTTTGTAACATATAGAAAAATTTTGATACCAACTTTGACAATTTTGGAAGCTGAAGGACTTGTTAGTCATTTAGCTAAAATAAATATAGGAAATCGACAAATGTTTTATGACTAATCGGATGAAATTGACACTGATGACTAATCGGATGGAAAGACACATGGATGATGACTAATCAGAGGGAATGACGTGTGTTGCCACATGTCATCACAGAATAACACGGGTCACCATAAAAATGACACATATCAAGTTCTGGTAACACCTCGTGCTTATTGATTAAGTTTCCTAACACTATAAATAGAAGACTTTAGAGTTCATTTCTATTCATCCCAAACACCAAACCACAACCATTTTCTCGATGTCTGTGCCATACCGACACTACTCCGGAGTTCTAAAGATTCATACCCCAGCACCCTATGTATAGTCAAAGTACTACACATTTTAAGGTAGGAGTTATTTTTAAGTCATTCCAATACATAGCTTAAATCCTAGTTGAAGGTACCATAAAATATGTAAGGCAAGTGGGAGCAAGTTCAATGACATCACTCTTTTTAATTAAGTTATGTGTAAGCATCATAAGTGGGATTCAAAATTGGATCATGATATAACGCATTCCCATCCTGCATGTGAAGTGAATGAAGAAACTAAAGCCAACATGAAAAGATCAAGAACCTGTGAACAAGGGGACTATTCAAACACAGAAACACCAACTAGTGCTGGCTCAATAGCTCAACGTCCAGTAGGTAGAGATGCATCAAAAAGAAAAAGAAAAGGTAAGGCTTCTGAGGAATTTATTTCAGAACTTCATGCAATGATGCTTACCAGAGAAACTAAAATTGATGTCATGAAAAAGAAAATAGAATTGGATCACCAAAGGGAAAAGGAAATGAATGAAAGGACATACGCGATGAAAGAAACAGAGCTAAGGAAAATGCAGCTTCTGAATTTAAACACACTATTACAACAGGATCCCTTTTATGATGCAGAAGAAAAGGTGAAAGAATCTCTAATTTTGAAGTTCTATGAAAACTATATCCGTGTTTGTTGTGTCTTTTTTATCAGTTTGCATCCCATGTGTTTGTAAGATAGTTATTAATGTGGTTGATCTGCTTATCCATGTTTGTAGTGTGGTAATCATATTTAATGTATTTTTATATTTGGTAGGTGTAGAGAAACCACCTAATGAAGAACCATTAATGCTTGACTATGGTTTTCAAAAAAACCTACAAATAAACAAGAGAATAAATGTCACAAATGCTATTTAATATATTTCTGTATTAATAAAGTGGCATGCATCTAACATACTTATTCATCCAAACCATTCCTAACTATTCGCACAAAATTTCTTTGAATTATGTTTTAAGAATGAAAACACATTTGCGGATTCTGATTCATCACATTTTGATCGGGAGTATGATGAATGGGAAGCAAGGGTTAGTAAATAGAAACGTTAAGTGGATAACATGATTGTCGAATTAATCATAAGCATGCCAAACTACTTTGTTGGCAAGGTGAGCAGGGTGAGGCATCTCATATTGGCAAGGTGTAAGAAGGATGTATCTTAATTGGCAAGGTGAGCAGGGTGAGGCATCTCATATAACAGACTACTTTGTTGATTACCCAACATATGACGACGCAACATTTCGACGTATATTTCATATGAGCTTCGTATACTGTATGTTGTCACAACTAATAGCATATATTCTAAACAAAGATATGATGTTTGTAACATACAGAAAAAATTTTGATACCAACTTTAACAATTTTGAAAGTTGAAGGACTTGTTAGTCATTTAGCTAAATTAAATATAGGAACTCGACAATGGTTGATAACTAATCAGATGAAATTGACACATGATAATGACTAATCGGATGGAATGACACATGGCTGATGACTAATCAGAGGGAATGACATGTGTCGTCACATGTCATCACAGAATAACATGAGTCATCACAAGAATGACACATATCAAATTCTGGTAACGCCTCGTGCCTATTGATTAAGTTTCCTAACACTATAAATAGAAGTGTAAGGCCCCGTTCCCGGTAACCCTACTTTGGTGTTGGATTTACTCATAAACACAGTTCTAAAATCAGAGTTAATTAAAACGTTCATGGAATAATTAAACATTCACCATCATATTACAAAAACAGCAAATCTTGTCTTAAACAAAAGTTGAATTGTCTTAACATAACATCACAATTCATGACACTTCTATCCCAAGATGCCAGTCTCTCCAGTCCATGCCATGTGTCCCTCCTCAAGCTAGCTGCCTCAATCTATTTGCCTGCGTGCATACTAAAAGTCAGCTACGCTGAGTGAATTCTAGTTTAACAGTTTACAGGATTATTCTTACACATTCTTTCATTTACATACAAATATTATTTGTACTACTCTTACATTATTCTTACACATTCTTACAAACATACAATTATACATACATTCTTGCACAGATATTGTAAGGGTCTGCCACCCGACTTCTTGCACAGATATTATAAGGGTCTACCGCCCGACCTCTTGCACCGATATCATAGAGTCAGCCACTCTATTCTTGCCCAGGTATTAGAAGGGCCTGCCACCCTGACTCTTACATTAGACTCTTACTATTCTTGCCCAGGTATTAGAAGGGCCTGCCACCCTGACTCTTACATTAGACTCTTACTATCATGTTGAGTTAAACAACTAACACATGCAAGTTCTAACATCTCTATTTCATTCTTACATTAATCATTTCAAATTAATCATATAAGTATGTATGTTGATCATCTTACAAGTATGCACACAGCCCCGAAAACATTTCAAAGAGAAATGGGGCTAGAACTCACCTGAAGTTGGTTTCTCTCGTCGTTAATGGTAATGCCCTTCCTTAGCTGTGCACGGCTAACTGTACAACACATTACGCGTGTCAATTATCCATTACTACTTACATCTAACATAATGAAACCCTAAGCTAACGGGGCTCCAAGGGCAGTGACCCTGGTAGCGGGGTCTAGGGGCGGCAGCCCCTGTCCAAGGGGCAGAAAATGGATTTTATGAAATTTCGCATGGCCATTTCGTATGGAATTTCGCTTCGCATGGTAAGTTTCGCTTCGCATGGGAAGGTTTCGCTTCGCATGTGATTTTTCTTCGCATGCGACTTCGCTTCGCATGAGACTTCGCTTCGAATGCGATTTCGCTTCACATGTGATTTCGCTTCGCATGTGATTTCGCTTCGCATAGCGTGCGATGCGAAATTCTTGGATTTCGCATGGCATGCGATGCCAAGCCCTTTTTCATGCGAAAAACTCCTTTTTACTTCATTTTTTTTTTACTATTTTAAGGTCATTTTCCTCTAAGACTCTTCCTAGGACCCGATTCTACTCCTTTTATGGGTTTTGGGTCATACCAACTTTGTATACCCGCGTTTTCCGTGGTTTGAACATCATCTTTTTGTCCTATAACACCCCCGTGAGGTTATAACTTACCAAGTTTATGTTTTTCTTACATTCTACAACCCGATCTATCGTTCTATCAGTTTGCATGTCGATTCTAACCATAAAACTTAACCCTTTGGCTGAAGCTTACCTTTTGCTCCGGGTTCGGTTCAGATCTGGACAACCCGAAGATCTGGACGTATTTCTTGGTGTTTGATGACGTTTACACACGAGGTTCTTCCTTCTTTTGGCTCGGGATTGGATTCGGGTGATAGAGAGAAAGTGTGTGTGTGTGTTCTTGAATGTGGGTGTTGTGTAAAGAAATGGAATGGAGAAGAGGATGGGATATATATATAGGGGGTCTAAGGGCCCCACCACCCACTTCCCATTCCAACCAAAACCTTATCCAAACATAAACACGTACACAATTAAACTAACGACACACAGTTAACAATAAACTTTCTGATATTTATTATTCTTAGAATGCGGATGTTACAAGAACACTTTAGAGTTCATTTCTATTCATCCCAAACACCAACCACTCCCATTTTCTCGAAGTATGTGCCATACCGACACCACTCCGGAGTTCTGAAGATTCATACCCCAACACCCTACTGTAGTCGAAGTGCTACCCATTTTAAGGTAGGAGTTATTTTTAAATCATTTCAATACATAGCTTAGATCCGAGTCGAAAATATATGTTAAACCTTGCAAAGTTATTATAAATAAATTTAAGCTTTTCATATATAAATGTTTACAAAAATAAACGTTTCTTTATGATTAAGAAACATACATTTTTACATACGAAGGTCACTGTCAATTAATGTTTCTTCTAGAGAAAGAAACATAAATCTTTTAGACAAAAGATATTTATAATCTACTAGTATAATAAAAGAATACTCTTTTGTGCCACTTGTCACTCTCTCAGCCGTTTTCCTCTTTTTTAACACATTTTCAATATATGCAATATATATGTTCAAACATATAATTTCGTGTCCCTCTCTACCATACTTCCCTCAAAAATTCAAAAAAATAAATTTAACACAATAAATTAAAAACTAAAATTTTGTTAATCATGTAAAAACCCATACTTCCCTTAAAAATCCATTTATGTTTATTTTGAAAAGCTACGATCGTGGTTTATTAGGTAACGTATTATTTAACACGTAATATTTTTAATATTAAACCTTTTCAAGATTAATAGGTTGTTTTTTTCCTTATCTTTTAACTTGATGTTTATCCCTAAAAGTATGTTTTTTTCATCCGCTCAAATCATTTACAAAAGCTTAATTACATGTAAATCTGGATTCTTTTGATTATTTAAAAAGTTACAATCACGGTTTCTTAATTTTTTATAGATAATTATAAAGATTGAGATATATCAAATTAATTAACTATTGTTTCTAAAATATTCATTAATCACATCGGATAAGTATTCAAATTTTCAACATTACTTATCTAATATTTTCAAGTATTATATATAAGACATCACATCTTCTGGTATTCTGCTATGTTAACTCAAGGTAATCAAAAGTTTCAAACATATATAATTTCTTATATGTGTCAATATGTATATTGTCACCTATATTGTGTTTTTTTAACATGTTGAATTTTTATTTCTTTTTAAATGTGAGGGAAACATTGTTCATGGGAGCATATTAAAAAAGTTTATACACAGATTTGATATATACACATCTAAAGATATGTATTACGTTATAAAGAACGTTTCTGTTGGTGACTACGGTACTAAAGGTGTGTTTGGGATTGCTTATTTAAGTGAAAAAAGGATTTTTTTTGTTAAAAGGACTTATTAACTTATGAATTTTGTAAATGAAGTTTTAAAAAAATGTTTGGATTAGCTTAGTGTTGGGGAAAATCAAAGTGACAAAATGGGACACTATTTTTAAAAGGAGTGTAATGGGTTTTGAGGGTTATAAGGGTGTAATAGGTAAATCAAACCCATTAAGTTAATGAATTATAGATTCCTAACTTTTCAAAACTCCTTTATTTTGCCTTCTCCATAAATTAAAATTGATAAGGTCTTATGGTTTGCCAGACACCTTATACACCTTATTAACTTTTCAAAAAGTTTATAAGTTATAAGTTGATGAAAATAAGGAATCCCAAACACCCCCTAAATTGTAACATCCCGAAATTTCCAAAATAATATTAATTATATTACTTAATAATAGATGGAAAGTTTACTCGGGTTATCAGGAAATAAATAATAGAATAGGAGTTGGTATGGGTCGGGCTAGTGTTGGGTAATGGATGTGGGTTATGGACTTGGATTAATAGAGATGGGTTAAATGAGAATGGGCCTTAGGTCCATGGGATTTCAGGGATATAAATACCCTAGCACCCCAAAATATCTTCATTTCTATCATTATCCAAACACACTCCAAAAACACACACATACACCACAACTTCGCCGGCGGCCGGAACCGGGCAGATCCGAGGAGAGGAACGGGCAGATCCGAGAGAGAGAGAGAGCGATTAGTTGTGTTAACAAGTTAAACGAGATCCAAACAAGCTCAAAAAGGTATGATTCTTGATCTTTGAAGTTTAAAGATCCAAGCTTTTTAGTGTATAAGCGACCGAAAATGGTCGGGAAGCGTAGTGGGTGATATTGAACCATAGAGAGGGTGTTAAAATCGCTCAAAATGCTGGAAAGAAACCGAACAGCGGCTGTCTGGGCAACTTCGCCTGCATCTGGGCAACTTCGCCTTCAAAGCGATGAACTTCGCCTGCAAGCTAAGTTCGCCTGATGAACTTCGCCTGCACGCTAAGTTCGCCTGATGGCAACTTCGCTGTAAAGTTAAGTTCGCCTAACTGGTAACTTCGCCTGAGGCCAAGTTCGCCTGATGACAACTTCGCCTGAAGCCAAGTTCGCCTGATGACAACTTCGCCTGAAGCCAAGTTCGCCTGATGACAACTTCGCTGTAAAGCTAAGTTCGCCTAAGGTTTAACTTCGCCTAAAGCCAAGTTCGCCTGAGGTTTAACTTCGCCTAAAGCCAAGTTCGCCTAAGGTTTAACTTCGCCTAAAGCCAAGTTTGATTAGAAAATAAATTAAAAGCGATAAGTTAAAGTAAGCTAATACTAGGCCACCAGATTAGATCAGGCGAGTATTGATACGTGTAACTTGTACAGTCAGCCGAGCTCAGTTAAAGAAGGGATTTACAGCTACCAGAGGAAGAAGCAGAGTTCAGGTGAGTTTCTAGCCCCATTCCTTGTTATGTTTTCGGGGCTGTGTGCATACTCAATATGTTTGTTAATACACTTATCCTAAGAGATAAGTGTATGCCTTATGTGAATAATGTGAAATGTATGAATGATTGCTTGATGGTACGTGAACGATCTTCGGATATTGCACGTAATGTCAGGTTGTAACGCTATGTATAAGGTAAGTATGTTATGTATGTTTATGTGTATGAACATGATAGAGATAATAGAAGAAAGAAATGATAATGTATGGTTGTATGGTTACGAAAAGGGTACCGAGCCCTAATAATACTCGAGGTATGATGTATGGCTGTATGGTTACGAAAAGGGTACCGAGCCCTACTAATACTCGAGGTATGATGTATGGTTGTATGGTAACGAAGAGGGAATCGAACCCTACTAATATTCGAGAACTAGGGAACCGAACCCTACTAATATTCGATATTGCACGTACTGTCGGGATATAAATAAAGATATTAATATTGTATGTAATGTAAGGATGATGTATGAACATTATGAATGAAAGCTTGTCGGTACGTGAACGATCTTCGGATATTGCACGTATCGTCAAGGGAAGTGAATAGCTCCTTACATGGATATTAAATAATAACTTATAGATAGTGTTCCTTCTATGGAAAGTATAGTGTTCCTTCTGTGGAAAGTATAGTGTTCCTTCTATGGAAAGTATAGTGTTCCTTCTATGGATAGTAAAGTGTTCCTTCTATGGAAAGTATACAGAGTGTTCCTCCTATGGAAATTATATATAGTATGGTAATGGTAATGGTTCCTTTAATAGATATTACGTGACGATCCTCCTATGGATATTTATACGAGGTTAAGGTAGTAATATGTGTCTTCGGATACGGGAAGAAATATATGGGAATAAATTGTATGTTGCCTGATTAACTAGAACTCACTCAGCGTAGCTGACTTTTAGTATGCACGCAGGTGAGCTGATTATAGAGTTAGCATGAGGATGACACACGGCATGGATTGAACGGCTGGCATCTGAAGAAAGAAGTAAAGATGTTTTAAAAAAATAAAGTTTTATGTTATGGTATCAAAGAAAAGATTTAATGTTTTGTAACAAATGATTGATGTTTTATATTCCGCGAAAAGTTTTAATAAACTCTGATTTGAAGAACTGTGTTTATGAGTAAATCCGACGCTAAATTAGGGCCACCGGGTTCGGGCCCTTACAAGTTGGTATCAGAGCAAAGTTCGAGAGATTTAAGCATCCTACATGCTTAGACTCGAACAGAGAATGGGATTTAAGTAAGAAAAAAGAAAGAAGATGCCAGTTCGAGAATGCCATGTGTCGCTCAAGCAAGATGAGTAAAGGTAAAGTGTATGATTAAATGATATATGTTAATGAGAAAGAAAAGATATGTGAATGGTAGGGATAGGAATAATTGATTGTTTGATTTGACTAACTGCTTAAGTAGAACCAGCACAAATAGACTCATAAAGGGAAGTGTATAGGACACGGAAAGTAACGTGATCAGCTAAACACAGCCGGCCACTGTGATTACCTGTTAGCCTTACTATCCTTGTACTAAATAGTTCCTTGAGTGATGATGTTTGTGTTTTCCCTTTTAGAATACGATGGCTGGAGCTGGAGACATTGCTGGAGCTGGAGGTCGCACTGGACGACGCGGCAGGCCTCGTCGTGTCCAGCAACCTTCGGTTGAGACAGCTTCCAACACCGGAGACGAGGGAAGTGCAGCCGGAGGAGGTCCGATCAACAACGAAGGGGTTCAACTGGATCCCGCAATTCAAGCAGCTATTGTTCAAGCTGTAGCCACTGCTGTGAAGAATATTAATCCGGGAGGGTCTGCTGGAAGCCGTGAAAGAACTGTTGAAGGGGCAGGTGGTAATGGTAGGAAAGATGATGAGAGGGAAAAGGGTGATTCAAGCGAGGTAAGGTCTGTGAAGGTTGATGATAGGAAGAGGGGCCGAGGTGGTTGCAACTATAAGTCCTTCAAAGGTTGTGACCCGCCTAAGCTGACTGGTTTAGGAGACGCAATCGCCACTCTTCAATGGATAACCGCCATGGATAAAATTATCCGCATTAGCGAGTGCCGTCCTGACCAAGCTGTCGGTTATGCCACCCAATCATTTGAAGATGAGGCTATGTATTGGTGGGAGAGTGTGGAGCAGAGGAAGACCCGTGAAGAGATCAAGGCGATGAGATGGAATGACCTAAAGGACATGGTGATGAAGAGGTTCTGCGCTGATACAGAAGTTGAAAGAGTGGAGATGAAGTTTCTGAACTTGAAAGCGGGAGAGATGACACAACGGGAGTATACTACTGAATTCAACCGCATGTCTAGGTTGGTACCTGACATGGTGAACACCGAAGCTAAAAGGATCAAGTGTTACGTAAGGGGACTTCCACGGAATGTTCGCACTTTGGTTAAGTCTAGTAAGCCCGCAACATTTGACTCGGCCGTGGAATTGGCCGAGATGATTTATGAGGACCTTGCCAGCTGTGAAGAGGAGAAGATGGAACCGAAGAAAAGGAACCCAACCCCAGAACCAAAGGAAGCCAATGAGGTGGATCCACGCAAGAAGAAGGCAAGGCAGAAGGGGTTCACTGCTTGTGAAAAATGTGGGAAGAGACACTCCGGAGAGTGCAGAATGGGATTAGGTGTTTGCTACAGGTGTGGAAGAGCAGGACATTCCTCTTGGGAATGTAATGATTACCATAGGTGTCACAACTGTGGAGGACGTGGGCACCTAGCAAGGGATTGCAAGAAGCCAAAGGGAGGACATGAAGGAGAGAAGAGTGCTTGAGGTTTAACAGATTCCTCCGTATGCTTAGAGAAGCCATTCAAGAAGGCTAGATGCTAGCCATAAGTATTAAATCTATGTGTAACTTATTGATGACTCGATGCGTGTTGTTTTATGTTGAAGTTTAGACTGGTGTTTATTAATTATGGTACGAATT